>NC_056456.1:23297891-23352891 GCF_018296145.1 Oncorhynchus tshawytscha | reverse complement strand
TCACCTTTTGCAGTGATTACAGCTGTGAGTCGTTATTGGTAAATCTGAGCTTTTCGCTGGATTGTACAATATTTGCCCATTTTTATTCTTTCTAAAATTCTTCAGGCTCTGTCAAGTTGTTTGTTCATATTTGCTTGACAGCCATTTTCAAGTCTTGCAATAGATTTTCAAGCAGATTTAAGTCAAAACTCAAACTAGGCCACGCCGGAACATTCAATATCGTCTTGGTAAGTAACTCCAGTGCATATTTGGCCTTGTTTTAGGCTTTTGTCCTGCTGAGAGGTGAATGTCTCCAAGTGTCTTGATCCGTCAGTTTTCTCCCATCACAGCCATTAAACTTGAACTGTTATAAAGTCACCATTGGCCTCATGGTGAAATCCATGAGTGTGTACCTTCTAGAGGTCAACCGATTAATCGGAATGGCCGATTAATTAGGGCCGATTTCAAGTTTTCATAATCAGAAATCTGTATTTTTGGGCGCCGATTTCCGATACATTTTTTAATTTTAATTTTTTTATTAATTAATTTGTTATACCTTTTATTTAACTAGGCAAGTCAGTTAAGAACACATTCTTATTTTCAATGACTGCCTAGGAACTGTGGGTTAACTGCCTTGTTCAGGGGCAGAACGACAGATTTTCACCTTGTCAGCTCAGGGGTTCCAATCTTGCAACCGTACAGTTAACTAGTCCAACGCTCTAACCATTGCACTCCACGAGTAGCCTGCCTGTTATGCGAATGTAGTAGAAGCCAAGGTAAATTGCTAGCTAGCATTAAACCTATCTTATAAAAAAACAATCAATCATACTCACTAGTTATAACTACTGATCCAGTTTAGCAGGCAATATTAACCAGGTGAAATTGTGTCATTTCTCTTGCGTTCATTGCACGCAGAGTCAGGGTATATGCAACAGTTTGTGCTGCCTGGCTCATTGTGAACTAATTTGCCAGAATTTTGCGTAAATATGACATCCATTGAAGGTTGTGCAATGTAACAAAAGTATTTAGACTTAGAATTAAGTCTGATAGAGCAGTCTGACTGAGCAGCAGCAGGCCTGTAATCCTTCATTCAAACAGCACTTTCGTGCATTTTGCCAGCAGCTCTTCGCAAGCACAGCGCTGTTTATGACTTCAAGCCTATCAGCCTAATGGCTGGTGTAACCAATGTGAAATGGCTAGCTAGTTAGCTGGGTGTGCGCTAATACTGTTTCAAACGTCATTCGCTTTTAGATTTGGAGTAGTTATTCCCCTTGCGCTACAAGGGCCGTGGCTTTTGTGGAGCGATGGGTAACGATGCTTTGAGTGTGGCTGTTGTCTATGTGTTCCTGGTTCGAGCCCAGGTAGGGGCGAGGAGGGGACGGAAGCTATACTGTTACACTGGCAATACTATAGTGCCTATAAGAACATCCAATAGTCAAAGGTATATGACATACAAATGGTATAGAGAGAAATAGTCCTATAATAACTACAACCTAAAACTTCTTACTTGGGAATATTGAAGACTCATGTTAAAAGGAACCACCAGCTTTCATATGTTCTCATGTTCTGAGCAATGAACTTAAACGTTAGCTTTCTTACATGGCACATATTGCACTTTTACTTTCTTCTCCAACACTTTGTTTTTGCATTATTTAAACCAAATTGAACATGTTTCATTATTTATTTGAGGCTAAATAGATTTTATTGATGTTTTATATTAAGTTAAAATAAGTGTTAATTCAGTATTGTTGTAATTGTCATTATTACAAATAAAAAATAATCTGTAACGGCTTTTTTGGTCCTCCAATAATCAGTATCGGCGTTGAAAAATCATAATCGGTCGACCTCTAGTTCCTTCCTCCCCGGCACAGAGTTAGGAAGGGCACATGTATCTTTGTAGTGACTGGGTGTATCGATACAACATCCAAAGTGTAATAACTGCACCATGCTACACGGGATATTCAATGTCTGCTTTTTTAAATGTATTTTTACCCATCAATAGGTGCCCTTTGCGAGGCATTGGAAAACCTCCCTCTACTTATGCGACTTGCTAAGCAGATTTTTACACCTGAACTTAACAAAAGGGTTGAATACTTACTGACTCATTTCTGTATTAATTTGTAAGCATTTCTAAAAACATCATTCCACTTTGACAAAATGGGATATTGTGTGTAGTGACACAAAATCTCAATTTAATACATTTTAAATTCAGGCTCTTGCACAACAAAATGGAGAAAAAGTCCAGGGGTGTGAATACTTTCTGAAGGCAGTGTGTGTGTGTGTGTGTGGTTATATGAACTGAATATGATTAAATGTAGCCTTTTTTTTTTTTTTTTTTTTTTTTGGTAATGTAACTGATGCCTCTAAGGGACACTCAAAGGGAGATTTATTTATTTATTTTTATGTTATTTTGTGATTTACTGTGAATAAATTTTTTTTCAGAGCTTCACAAAATCTTTCTTCTGTGTTGAAGGCTTCTATGTTTTCAGTGTTGAAACCAAACCCCCACTCCCACACATGTCTGTTCCAACTATTAAAACCTGTGTTTTGGGGTCTGAAATAAATAGCCTAACCATAGTCTTGGATTAGCAGGAGAAGATGCTCCTTTAGTCTCTCTCCAGTAGCAGTGAGAGAGACTGAGACAGTGGAGTTGAGGGGCCCTGGTTCTGGCCTGGTTGTTATCTGTTGGCCATGTGTGCTACCGTGGAGTAGAGCAGAGCCAGACTGCTGAGCTGCATGCCCCGGGTGCAGAACGTCACGGCAGGGCCTCTCCCCAGGCCTCCCCAATGAGGCATGCAGCCTTTATAGAGCCAGGCACGCTTTAACAGGCCCCGCTCCTCACTCGCCTTCCCTGTTTATTTATCCACAGGCCCAAGATGGCCAGAGCAGATGGGAACCAGACATCTCAAACAGAAACAATGGCAAATGCAGCGCAGGATTTATCGCTGGATTCCCCTGTGCCCCTTGCTACACTACGCTAGGATGCCTCGCTAGGAGTTAGGAGCGCACCATGTTTATCAAGGAGGTTCACCCTCCCTATCCACTCCTATCTCTCTTCACCTCTCTCTCTATCTCCTCCTCTCTCTCTACCTCTGTCTCCACTTCCCCCTTATGAACCCATTTTTGTTGTGACTGTAGTTAAGAAAAACACAGCCAAACTTTTCATGCGCTATGGACTTCTTATGGAGCACCATTGCCTCATATGTTCATGCACATCATTTGAGATGAATGTCACAGCTGCGAAGAAGCTTGGGTGTTTTGAGCATAACGTGGATCTGGACAGAATAAACTGTATTTGAAGGCTGAAGTGTGATAACTTACTGAGGCGTTGCCAAGGAACAGCTTAATGTCTATTCACTTTCATTAGAAGGGTGTTCCTCCTATTAGGCAGAATAATGTAATGGACTCTGATGAGAAAGGGTCCTGGGCATGCTTTAGAAAAAGTTGAAGGGGATATTGTCATAGATCATCGCTGTCTTTTTGTTTAATTTTAAAGTTTGGCGATAAACGAATGGTAACGAGTAAGCCCTTTTGACTAGTACCAGCTATCATATTCTCCTATTCAAGTCAATGAACTGCTAATTTTTCTGAATTCTCTGTATCAGTGCTACAATACAACTGTTAGATGGGGCCTGATCCTTGAGTGAAAACACCATCCTCTTCTTCTCAAAGCCCACTAACTACCTTAACATTAGTGTTGTTTCATACCAACAGAACTCTGCTCTGGGTCTTGAGGTAAAGAAACAATGCTTATAAATCTCTAGTTCTTCTCCCTCTCTCAAATTCTGATGAATGTGCGTTTCTCCTCCATGTCTCCCTCCAGACGGACGTCTTGGTGGTGAGCTGTGACCTGATAACGGACGCTGCCCTCCACGAGGTGGTCGACCTGTTCCGAGCCCACAACGCTACCCTCTCCATGCTGATGAGCAAAGCCCACGAGTTCACCGAGACTGTTCCCGGACAGAAGGGCAAGAAAAAAACCGGTGCGATTCAGATGATTATAACACAACAAGCGTTATTACACCAGATCCCCTGCATTTGAGTTTGTCAACCAAAAATAGTGAATGCAGAACACTACTTCATGTCATCTGTCAGTATTTTTATGGATGGTAAAATGGTACATTTCAAAGATTCATTCCCTAAAAAGGATATTCCCCAGTTAGCAAATGTTTATTGCGCTTGTAACAATCTACGATGAAGCTCGTTGACATTTTTATTTCTAAATCTGTCTTATTAAACCGAGTGAAGGTCTGTAGGCCTAGATGTTAGTTTACAAGCCAGTTTACAAGCCATCTAGCTTAGCCATCAAGCCAAGCTAGATGGCTTGCTTGCTTAGTCGTGTGGTGAGATCTTAGCCATTGATGTGTGATTGTTCCTCTGGTGTCTTCCTTCTCCCAGGGGAGCAAAGGGACTTTGTTGGGGTGGATGATACAGGAAAGAGGCTCCTCTTTATGGCCAACGAGGCCGACCTGGACGAAGGTGTGGTCATCAGGAAGTCCATCATGAGAAAGTGAGTATGACTTTATCATCACATTTAGTGGTTAAATGTACACTCTACTAAAGGACGTTGCCACGAACAGTACTGCAGATATTGCGATAAACAAGATGCAAGATGTATTTCCCACACAGTCACACACAGTATCTGTGCATGTGCAAAGGTTCGCTTTACGCTGGTTGAGCATGGTAGGTGCGGGACCAAAACAGTGGGGGAGTTTAGCCTCACGCTTCAATGCTCTTAGTTGTTGCGGAAATTGACCCACTGTGCTGTTTACTTTGTGCACCTACATCATATCACTGAGTCTACCTTTAAAAATGGTCTCCCCTCAAACCCAATAATGCCTATTGTCTGACTGGTGATGATGAATTGAAACTTATGAAATGTTGGCTGTATTAGTTAGTTATTAGTTTCCATTTCAAATATTTTCATTGCCTTGTCAAATTAAATCCCTGTTCTCACTATTAATGATGTGACGTTTTCATAGCCTTACAAATAATGTGACCGAGTTGGTCTGGGTAGGAACTAGGAGTCAGGTACAATAACGCCTCCCCCGGTCTAACAATACAGGGAGACATATTTTATCACTTCTCTTTTGAGTCTGACTCTTGAGACTTTCCACTGGGCTGTCTTATCAACTGAACTGGGTTCAATTCCTATTTCAAAACTTTATCTGTACTTGTTTGAGCAACCATCACTCAACTGGCTCTCCAGGCAGGAAAAAGCTCATGTTTAACGCATTTGGAAGATCTCAAATAGTATTTGAACCCAGGTCGGTCTTATCAAGCCACCAGGTGTGTGTGTGTGTGTGTGTGTGAGAGTTAGCAAAGCGCAAGGCGCGGAGTGGAGTGTTGAAGGGAACAACGCAAACTTGTTCAGATCTGACCCTGCATTTGTGTGGGATTGCTAATAAAAACACAGCACTCCCCAGCCTTGGCTGTCATGAGACTAACCAATTACTTCAGCTACACAGGGATTTGCTCCTGCTTTGGCTGTGTTCGGCAGTTTTTCCACGGCAGACCTCCTGTTCCAGCTTAGCGCATGCTGTGGTCCTTTTTCTTTCCCTTGTTCTCGCTCTCTTTTTCAAACATCCATGTGGGCTTTATCGTTGCACTGGGTGGTTGTGTGTGTGCTTGCATTTGGCTGCTCTGAAGCCCTGTATTTATGCTCTTATCTCATCGCCACCCTGCGTCTTAAAGTGGCAATCGGCAGTAGAAACAATAATGCATTCTCCCATTTTCGGGTAAAAAGCTGCGGGATGCGGCTGGAGAAATGTAACCACTCTCAAATTCATAGCTATGGCTACAAGGACTGACCATCCATAATATCAAAACCTGTTTTGAGGCTAAATTGTGTTTTATAAATGTTGGCGCAAAACAAACTTATATTTTGGGTTCTGGTGGGGTTCAACAGTTGCACTACGCTCATGAGGCATTTTTAAGTTATGTTAATCACCAAGGGTTATGGGTTCGATTCCCGCTGGGGCCACTCATACATAAAATGTTTGCACGCATGACTTTAAGTTGCTTTGGATAAAAGTGTCTGCTAAATGGTGTTTATTATTATGATCCACAATGGATCTAGTAACTGCTGATTTGCCTATTTTTTTTAAAGCTTTAAAGCAGAATTCATGTTTGTTCAATTGCCAAAGGTGTAAATCCTACTTGACCAGATCAATAAAATGATCTATTGATGTGTAATACTTGCAAATGTACTGCCCACTACTAAATACATCTTGGTATTAAGGCCATTTGGAGTTGACAAAACGTCATGCATAAGGAATTTGGATAATAAGGAACTAGAATAATGAACTAGATAGTCAGTCATATTCGCTTTTGACAGAAATGGCAAACTTGCTCATCAAATACCCATATGTCTAGTGTGCACAAAATATATGAACCCATTAGTAGCATTATCTTGCGTCCCCTGTGTGGTGTCTATGATGTCTGGGCTGAAAGAGCTGAAGCTGTTGACATCCTGGCTGGACCTGGACTGCAGCCCTGGGCTCATATTCATAAAGTAGTTATCTAGGATCAGGTCCTCCCTGTCCATATAATCTTATCCATTATGACCTTAAAGGCAAAACTGATCCCAAATCAGCACGCCTACGAGACCTTTTGTGAAGATGGGCCCAGGTCTTGTGCCTTGGTCCTGGGCTTCTGGTCCTGTTCACTGGTCTGGGCTGTGGGCTGCGGTTCTATGACCTATGTTCTAGGTTGTGGACTCTGGGCTGTGGGAGCTGGTCTGTTGGGAGCTCATAAATACTTCAGGGAGCCCGAGCCACACTAAATCCTGCCCAATAAGAGAGGGGCCGCAACAGCAGCTGCAAGCATGCTTCCCTGCAAAAGCAAATTGGCCACGTGCGCTAATGTGAGATACGCACACACATGCATGTAGCAAACACACACACACCAGGATATCACATGCAGTTGTGGGCTTGTGGCACTACATTCATACTGAGCTTACTTACACTGAAATACTTCAATATAGGAAACATCTGAACATTTTGGCCTGCACATGCACATTGAAAGACTGGCTAATTGTATCTCCACAAACATGCACAACCTCACAGGCCTGAAGTTTATTAGACATGTTAACCCTAAACAAATTAAACTTCTAGTTGAGCTTTAAAATAGAAGTCGTCAATGAGCCCTAGGCCACTTGTTGAAAGACTGAGGTCTATTGAGTTTGTCAGTCTTATGATATCTTAAAGCTGTCGGCTAACTCTTCAGCTAGCATAAGTATCGATGCTTTGTCGTTTATTTCAGCCCCAGATGTCAAAAGGTCTCTGTTTCGACTCTGTTTCCCCCCATTAAGCCCCTTTTTCCTGAGCGTAGGAAGTTTGAGACGTCTGAAAGCCTCCCCTACCAGCTCAAGTCGTTCCCTGGCTGTTTGTCTAAGCTGTCTCCAGAGTCTTTCTTTACTTGTCTGCCGTTGTATTTAAACAGACATAGGCTGGGTGACGTATGGAATGGGATCGCTGGGCTGCCGTCACATGCTGCTGTCCTATACTGTGGTACGGCTAACCTGGGACCAATGGCTTAACCACCACTCACTTTGGGCCACTCAATTCCTTTGTACAAATTTCCCATTGATATCAATGCATGAGTTATTCGAAGTTACAAACGCAGATCTTGGGCTAGGATAAGGTCATGATAAGCTGTAGTCCACACTACCTACCAAATGAGTTTTAATCTGTATTCTTCGTAGCTGTTTACAAACCACAATAGTCAGAGGCTGGCACTAAGACAGCATTGAATGAGCTGTATTCCGCTATAAGAAAACGCTCACCCAGAGGCGGCGCTCCTAGTAGCCGGGGACTTTAATGCAGGGAAACTTAAATCCGTTTTACCAAATTTCTATCAGCACGATAAATGCTCTCCCTCGCCCTCCATTTGTCAAATCTTACCATAATTCTATCCTCCTGATTCCTGCTTACAAGAAAAAATTAAAGCAGGAAGCACCATTGACTAGATCAATAAAAAAGTGGTCAGATGAAGCCGATGCTAAGCTACAGGACTGTTTTGCTTACGGAATTCATCCAATGGCATTGAGGAGTATACCACCTCAGTAATTGGCTTCATCAATATGTGCATCGATGACGTCGTCCCCACAGTGACCCCAACCAGAACCCATGGATTACAGGCAACATCCGCACTGAGCTAAAGGCGAGAGCTGCCGCTTTCAAGGAGCGGGACTCCAACCCGGAACTTATAATAAATCCCGCTATGCCCTCCGACGAACGATCAAACAGGACTAGGATCGAATCGTACTACACAGGCTCTGACGCTCGTCGGATGTGGCATGGCTTGCAAACCATTAGACTATAAAGGGATCCACAGGTGCGAGCTTCCCAGTGATGTGAGTCTGCCAGACGAGCTAAACTACTTCTATCCTTGCTTCGAGGCAAATAACACTGAAACATGCATGAGAGCACCAGCTGTTCTGGAAGACTGTGCGATCACGTTCTCCGCAGCTGATGTGAGTAAGACATTTAAACAGGTCAACATTCACAAGGCCACAGGGCCAGACGGATTACCAGGAATGCAGTGGAGCAGGTTGAGAGCTTCAAGTTCCTGGTGTCCACATCACCAACAAACTAACATTGTCCAAGCACACCAAGACAGTCATGAAGAGGGCACGACAAAAGCTATTCCCCCTCAGTTGGCTGAAAAGATTTGGCATTGGTCCTCAGATCCTCAAAAGGTTCTACAGCTGCACCATCGAGAGCATGGTTGCATCACTGCCTGGTATGGCAACTGCTCGGCCTCCAACCACAAGGCACTACAGAGGGTAGTGCAAACGGCCCAGTACATCACTGGGGCCAAGCTTCCTGCCATCCAGGACCTCTATACCAGGCGGTGTCAGAGGAAGGCTCTAAAAATTGTCAAAGACTCCAGCCACCTTAGTCATCGACTGTTCTCTCTACTACCGCATGGAAAGCGGTACCGGAGAGCCAAGTCTAGGTCCAAGAGGCTTCTAAACAGATTCTACCCCCAAGCCGTAAGACTCCTAAACATCTAGCCCAGACTATTTGCATTGCCCCCCCACCCCCCTCTTTACACCACTTTTACTCTCTGTTGTCATCTATGCATAGTCACCTTAATAACTCTACCTACATGTACATACTACTTTAACTAACCGGTACCCCCTCACATTGACTCTGTATCGGTGCCCCTGTTTCAATTCTCTCTATTGTTATTTTACTGCTACTCTTTAATTACTTGTTACTTTTATCTCATTCTTATCTGTATTTTTTGGAAACTACATGGTGGTTAGGGGCTCGTAAGTAAGCATTTAACTTTAAGGTGAAGGTTGTATTCGGCGCATGTGACTAAGAAAATTTGATCTTAATTTGGTATTCAGCCCTTAAAGAACTTTCTCTTCCGTTCTAATGCCCTCATCCCTTGTTTTCTTTGATACACTGATATTTGGCCAACATGTTACAGCAGGATATGGTCAATATTCTTCAGAGACTCTTATTTTGATGACTTTTTAAAGGTGTTTGTTGGTTACCAAGCATCAGGTCCAACAAACTGCATGTTCTTGACCCCTGTCCTAGATTACCACCACGTTGTCCCATGCTAGTGGTCTGTGTGGTGACACCCTTCACTACCCATTTCCACATGTGAATGAAATGCAAGCTGAAGACATGCTACACATATGATATGAGTTGGCCCCTGAATTGATTTGACAGTGTGAAGGCTCCTGCGGATTCCTCGCATACAATGTTGCTCCACTTTCCACTGTAAATCCAGCAGAGGTGAAGTTAGTCCTTGCTGTACTACCATTCTGTTTTAGGATGAAATCATGGATTTGGTAAATCACTTGATGTCTACAGTACTTGGTTCCCGCTAAACTAAATATATTTGAAGAATTTAGGACCATTGCAAAACAAGTAGCATGTGTCTCGTACCCTGTGTGCCATGAAGCACACTCCTCAAACATTCCTCTCTTTAAATGGCGTCAATCTATTGTCCAGTGGCGAAGTTTGGGAAGCTATATGTTTAATTGCACGTTTTCCTAAGTAACTACCCAAGTCTGGAATTTTTTTGTCCCTTCATATTTACTTTCTGTGCTCAGACAAGAGAGGATACAAAGAGCCTAGGTCTTTATAGTAAAGCTCTGTGTAGCTGGCCGCTTGAGCAAATTTGCCTGGGCTTTGCAGTGGTGTTGACACAGACCAGGTCCAGAATAGCAGTTAGAACTGTCCCTTCAGAGAGAAGCACAAGACCATTTACCTCACAGCGCTGCTGCCATGTGGAATGTGCTCGTTTAGGGCCGACTACACATGGAGGTTTTTAGTAGTAAGTCATTATGCTATTTGAAAGTGAGTCACCCAAGCCCGGGGAGTCTTCCAACAATGTTCTGTTCCACTCACCAGCCAGGCCCTCTAGACCTGGTGTTCCCAAACTGTGGGGCGCGGCCCCTGGGGACGGGGTGGCTTTAAACTTACTCTTGAAAGTTGTAATAGTAGAATGCACAAGGTGCAATTTAGAAATTGGATAGTGCATCATCAGTTCCTCCTGGTCATTGCATACCTTAGAGCTATATATAACTTGTCAAAAATATCCAGCTCAGCTAGCCCATTTCGGCTAACATTTTTTTGTTTTGTACCCCATAGATATTGTTGTAATTTTGTCACTCAAATATCACATGAATACATGTTATACAGGGCAAAATGTATAGAATTGCGCGAAAATGTACTTTGCACCCCATGACAAAATGTATAGAATTGCGCGAAAATGTACTTTGCACCCCATGACAAAATGTGTAGAATTGCAGAAAATAAGCTTTAAACCTGCAAAATTCTCTCCACCAACAAGAGGGGTGTGAACAGTTTGTCTCACTAACAGTGCTTGTGCCCTGAGGGAAACATTTGTGAACCTCTGCTGTAAGACTACCAGGAATTACACATTAAACTTGTTTGGCAAATGCAGTTGTTTTATGGCCAAACAATGTGTATTGTAGTTCTACTAAAATTATCATGCAAATGGAGGTCCTTCCTCCAGCATGTAGGCCTTCCCAGTAGACAGACTAGGCCTGTGGCTGCTCCTGCTTGTGTTTAACCATGGTGCAATTCTCCATAAAGGGCACACGTTGACCCCCACCACTCTCCTCCACACCACCAGCCACAGCACACTGATCCCTGGGTATCTCTCCTGCTGGCCTGCCTCCCTGCCTGCCCAGCCCCATGCCAAACAATGATGTCAGATGCTGGTTGTGTGCTAGGATATTCCTGTCTCTGTTTTCAGCCCCTCGTTGGTGGGTTCATCACATGTCCCCTCTGTGAGCTGGTTAATGGAATGGCTCAAAGTTGTAGTAATTTACCTCTTGCTTGTTTACCCGCTTCCCTCTTCCCCCTCAAAACGTGATTTATACGGCCCAGCATCTGGTTCTGAAATCTACATGGCCGACCAGAGCTGACTCGTTCTCAATGCTTCAAATCGCATTCTTCACCCAAGAAAAGACGGAGCGGGGGAGGCTGTCACATAAAGTCCCAGAGATGAGATGGTTTTCTTAAATGTCACATTTAGGGGAGGAGAAGAGAATGGGGGGCCCAGTTGACTGCAACACCACCAGACAGGCTGGATAGCCGGGTCGCTATGATAGTGTTTCACCACTATGATCATGTTGGATGTTTGGTGGAGGTTTGTCATCTATTTCACCTGATGCTCTGACCCAGAGGTCATGTAGAATATAGGCTAGTGAATGTACAGCTATGGTCTTATCTGACCCATTGCGTAGGTTCTGTCCAAGGAACTGTTTATGGAGTCGGGTCACCTGGTCATACTTTAAGCGTAATTCAGAATCCAGAGAACGCGATAGTCTCTGGATCTAGCTATGCGGCTCTAAGACCACCGTCCGCGGGGGACGCACAGCCCATCTGAACGTGGTGACGGTTGGAGAAATTGCTTGAGCTGCGCTGGGAATTCAAAAAGTATGAAAGCCAGTGGTCCAACATTCTATCACACTGCTGTGCGTACCCGTACACGTTTTAGACTCTGAAGCATTTCACTAAGGTCTACTACACCTGTTGTATTCGGTGCATGTGACAAATAAAATTTGATTTGATATATGTTTTATGTGAGCAGTGCTTCTAGAGGCCTTCTCAGAGGATGAGTCCTGCATTCACCATGGCCAGAACTGCAGTGAACAGAACACCAGCTTTTCTAACTGACACCACAGTCTTTCAGAGCTGATGTTTGGCCAGGGGTCGGCAACAGGCGGCCCGAGGAACCAAAACGGCCTGCAAGTGTTTTTTATTTTTTATCTTACAAATAAATAGAGACATGATCATGTCTCTGTAATCAAGGTACGAAATTGTTATTTTCGGCCCGAGGCTGACTAGTTGCCTACCCCTGATGTAGGTTATTGTAGGCCATTTTGACTGCAGGTTTAGATTTAATTCTGTAACCAACATTATATTATCATGGTAATTTCACCAGAACACTTCAAAATAAACCCCAACAGAAATTATTCTCCACTCAATCAAAGCTTTTTAACACATTGGCCCCACACCTTCTGATCCTCTGAGTTTTCCCTCTTTCTTTCTTTCTTTCTTTCTTTCTTTCTTTCTTCAGCTGCACCTCCCACTCCAATTCTCATACCGACTCAACAGATTCACAGATGGTGCAATCTCTATTGCACTGCACACTGCCCTTTCCCACCTTGACAACAGGAATACCCATGTGAGAATGCTGTTAATTGACTACAGCTCAGCGTTCACCATAGTGCTGCAATTGGATACTGGACTTTCTGACGGGCCGCCCAAGTCGTGAGGGTAGGCACCATATCCGCCTCGCTGAGCCTCAACATGGGAGCCCCTTAGTGGTGTGTGCTTAGCTCTCTCCTGTACTCCCTGTTCACCCACAACTCCAACACCCATTTAAGTTTGCTGGCGACACGATGGTGGTAGGCCTGATAACCGACGATGATGAGACCGCCTACAGGGAGGAGGTCAGAGACCTGACAGTGTGCTTCCAGGACAACAATCTCCCTCAACGTCAGCAAGACAAAGGGGCTGATCGTTGACAACAAGAAACGGAGGGTCGAGCACACTCCTATTCACATCAATGGAACTGTAGTGGAGATGGTTGAGAGCTTCAAGTTCCTCAGTGTCCACATCACTAAGGACTTATCATGGTCCAAACACACCAACACAGTCGTGAAGAGGGCACAACAACACGTATTCACCCTCAGGAGGCTGACAAGATTTGGCATGAGCCATCAGATCCATAAAAACCTATACAGCTGCACCATCGAGAGCATCATGACTGGCTGCATCACCGCTTGGTATGGAAACTGCTCGGCATCCAAACGCAGAGCGTGACAGAGGGTAGTGTGTAACGCCCAGTACATCATTGGGGCCGAGCTCCCTGCCATCCAGGACTTCTATACCAGGCGGTGTCAGAGAAGGTAAGGCACTAAAAAGGGTCTCCTGCCACCCAAGTCACAGTTTGTTCTCTCTGCTACCACATGGCAATTGGTACCGCGCCAAGTCTGGGACCAAAAGGCTCCTACCTCAAAGCCATAATACTACTGAACAGATAATTAAACAGCTACCCATACTTTCTGCTTTTCACTTACTACCTACATGTACATAGTGCTTCAATTAATCACCTAACCAAACCTACATATTACCTCAGTCAATCACCCTAACTACCTCGTACCCCAGTACACGGACTCGGTACCGGTACTCCTTGTATATAGCCTCGTTATTGTTATTTGATAGTGTTTATTTGTGTTACACATACATACATACATACATACATACATACATACACACACAAGTATGTGGACATTCCTTCAAATTAGTGGATTAGGCTATTTAAGCCACACTGGTTGCTGACAGGTGTATAAAATCGAGCAAACAGCCATTCAATCTTCATAGACAAACATTGGCAGTAGAATGGCCTTACTGAAGAGCTCAGTGACTTTCAACGTGGCACCGTCAAATTTCTGCCCTGCTTGAGCTGCCCCGGTCAATTGTAAGTGCTGTTATTATGAAGTGGAAACGTCTAGGAGCAACAACTGCTCAGCCGTGAAGTGGTAGGCCACACAAGCTCACAGAACGGGGCCACCGAGTGCTGAAGTGCATATCATGTAAAAATCATCTGTCTTCGGTTGCAATACACACTACCAAGTTCCAAACTGCCTCTGGAAGCAACATCAGCACAATAACTGTTTGTTTGGAGCTTCATGAAATAGGTTTCCATGGCCGAGCAGCCGCACACAAGCCTACGATCACCATGCGCAATGCCATGAGTTGACTGGAGTGGTGTAAAGCTCGCCACTATTGGACTCTGGAGCAGTGGAAGCTCCTTCTCTGGAGTGATGAATCACGCTTCAACATCTGACAGTACAACGGACAAATCTGGGTTTAGTGAATGCCTCAGAACGATACCTGCCGCAATGCATAGTGCTAACTGTAAAGTTTGGAGGCTGTTTTTCGTGGTTCGCGCTAGGCCCCTTAGTTTCTGTAAAGATACATCTTCACGCTACAGCATATAAAAATATTCTAGACGATTCTGTGCTTTCAACTTTGTGGCAACAGTTTGGGGAAGGTCCTTTCCTGTTTCAGCATGACAATGCCCCTGTGCACAAAGTGAGGTCTATACAGAAAAGGTTTGTGGAGATCAGTGTGGAAGAACTTGACTGGCCTGCACAGAGCCATGACCTCAATCACATCAAACACCTTTGGGATAAATTGGAACGCCGACTGCGAGCCAGGCCTAATCGCCCAACATCAGGGCCCGACCTCAGTAGTGCGCTTGTGGCGGAATGGAAGCAAGTCCCCCAGCAATGTTCCAACATCTAGTGGAAAGTGTTCCCGGAAGAGTAGAGTCTGTTATAGCAGCAAAGGAGGGACCAACTCCATATTAATGCCCATGATTTTGACATGAGCCTTTTGAGCAGGTGTCCATGTACTTTTGGTCATTGGGTGTATTTTCTTTTTATTTATTTGTTAATGTTCTACTTTTTAACTGTATTGTTGAGAAAGGGGCTCTTAAGTAAGCATTTCATGGTAACATGGTCCCTTGTTTTATTCGGCATATGTGACAAATACAAATTGATTTTCATTTGAGACCCTTCCCACATCACACAGGTTGCTCTGCTCTCAGATGAATTACACTGGCCTCCAGGGCAGGACATGTCCCAAATGGCACCCTATTCTCTATATAGTGCTCTACTTTTGATCAGAGCATTATGGTGCACTACCCTTTTATATAGCAATATAAATGGAATAGAGTGGCATTTACTACAGACAGAGGCTCTATACCCAGAGCGTTGTCATGTCAATCTCAGGCTGTAAAACAATTGGGGGGTCCGCTTGTGTTGGCATCTCACCAGACTGGACACAGTTACCCTGGCAGCCAGGCTTCTGGGGCAGGGCCTGCGGATGGAAGCTGGCAGGGGACAATACACAGGTGCCATGACATTCCAGGGACTCTTGTCACATACCTTATTTTTTTTCTCTTATAGCAGATGTTCTGTTTGTTCAGTCACGTACTGCTTTCAGCGGAGTAAGTAAGTGTCCGAATAAAAATCTGAATTAAAGGGTGCCATTATTTTAATTCTGTCATCTAATTAAAACAGAATTCTGAGAAGAAAACAGTGGTTTTGCTCGTGAGGAGGCATGCTGTCTGCTACAGGGTACTTTATGGTGTGTTGTGCCATGAACATTGACGTTCAGTTACAGTACGTTACATGAAGTTATACCTGTGTAGTAAGTAACACACAACTCTAGTATTACAAAAGTGAAATTGGGACTAATCCTTAATCCACCTGGGTAATAACAAAAATCCCTTCAACTCCAAACGAATTGTTAACGTATGTCATAGAACGCGCCTTTACAATTGTTCTATTACAACTGCTGTGTTTTTACACAGGTATAGAGCAATGTCATGCATAACTCCCCAGCTTTTTAGTTTGAATTTGATTTGATTTACCTCCCACGTCTGCCTCTCTCTTTCATTCAGACATCCAAGGATGCACATCAAAACTGGCCTTGTGGACGCCCACCTGTACTGCCTGAAGAAGTCTGTGGTCGACTTCCTCGCTGATAACAAGTGAGGCCTTTTCACATGTTTGACTTTGGTTGCGTCCTAAATTGGACGTGGCCTTTGTGTATGAACTTTTGCATGTCATTGCATGTCAAATCTTTGCATGTCATCACAAATGTGTTTTTATATTAAATGTACACTGAGTGTACAAAACAGTAGACATAGACTGACCAGGTGAATCCAGGTGAAAGCTATGATCCCTTATTGATGTCACTTGTTAAATCCACTTCAATTAGTGTAGGGGAGGAGAAAAGGCTTAAAAATCATTTTTTAACCTAAGACAATTGAGACATAGATTGTGTATGTGTGTCATTCATTGGGTTTAATGAGCAAGACGAGATTCAAGTGCCTTTGAACGGGGTATGGTAGTAGGTGCCAGGCCCACCGGTTTGAATCAAGAACTGCAATGCTGCTGGGTTTTTCACGCTCACCAGTTTTTTCCGTGTGTATCAAGAATGGTCCACCACCCAATGGACATCCAGCCAATTTGACACAACTGTGAGAAGCATTGGAGTCAACATAGGCCAGCATCCCTGTGGAAGGCTTTTGACACCTTGTAGAGTCCATGCCTGACAAAGTGAGGCTGTTCTGAGGGCAAACGGGGGTGCAACTCATATTAGGAAGGTGGTTCCTAATGTTTTCTACACTGTGTATATCAAATCATTTTTTTAAAGGTACCAATAACCATCCACATAAATGTGAATACAGTGTGTTGCTAGATACAGGTGAAATAACGAATGGCACCTTTCTTGCCAAGTTGCATGCGTGTTGAACTGGAGTTAATATATGAACAGACTGTGACTGTGGAAAGGCTTTGAGACTGGTATGTATTCTTGTTAGGTGTTAATTTGTTTTACAATGTGCCACTTGAGCAGTTTATTAGGCTTTTACCCCCCTTGAGCATTAGTGTCAGAGGTACACCTCAATCACAACTGTGGTGATCATCTCACTTCCTCATACTTCTTGTACTACTTCTTTTCAAGTGCAATCACTTTGGACCAATCAGAAAGTCTGTTGTTTATTGCCCATTTTAAATGTTTGGGTTACCATATATAATAGGGCCACCACCATAGATTTACTTAAAGCTTATAACATATAGATGTAATTTATAGGAGCTCTGTAGCCACCACCACCAGATCAAATGATCCATAATTGTAAAGATATGCATACACCTGATCATTCAAATCCAGGCCAAGCAATTCAATGCATTGTTAGATTCCTCACTTAGTTAAAATGCATCTCACTTTGATAAATGTATGTCCTATTGATGCAGCCTATATTTCTAATGGTGTTACATGAATCTACTCACATTCTCCAGCCCATACATCCTAGGCAGGTGATTTCCCCCCACCACCACCACCACCACCGCGCCCACCACCAGCAAGACCAGAAGCTCCACCCTTCTACTCCTCCACCCACCCCCAGTCTAGGCCCCCAATCCCTTTATGCTTGTTAAACTGGTATTGTGAGGAGACCCAGCAGCTCCTTTAAGTGGTGTTGAAAATAAGCACAGGTGGCCTTAATTGGAGAGTACATTGACTCACTAGCTCGATCCCTTTCCCTTCAAATATACATTTTCTCCTGGGGATTTCCATAAATATGCAGCAACGCAGCTGCTTGTTCCTGCTGCTTCCCATTGCTTTGACATATTTTATTCAAACCTTTATTTAACTAGGTAAGTCAGTTGACCGCCTACCCCAGCCAAATCCTAACCCAGACGACGCTGGGCAAATTGTGTGCTGCCCTATGGGACTCTCAATCACGGCCTGTTGTGATACAGCCTGGAATCAAACCAGGGTCTGTAGTGATGCCTCTAGCACCTACCGCACTGAGATGCGCCACTCGGGAGCCCTATTTGTTCACCAGTCCTCCTGATATGAATATAATTTCATCTAATCTGCCGTCCAGACTCAAGAGACCCCAATACCACTACCCCCTTTTTTATTTTTCTATCTCATCAAAGTAGGTTGACTTTAAATTCAGCTCCCTTTTCTTTCACATTCTCCCCTTTTCCTCTTTCCCTCTCTCTCTTTCCCTCTCCCCCTCTCTTCCTCTCCCCCTCTCTTTCTCTCCCCCTCTCTCGCTCTTCTCTCTTTTGAAGCTGCTCTGCTGTGGCGCGCTCACGGAGAAAAATGGACAGAGTAACTGTTGTTTCGTTCTCAGCATTCAGATGGAAATTCTAATCTCCCTTCAAAGAAACTAAAAAGAGAGTGAGGAGGAGAGATGGAGAGGACATGGAGTGTAGTGAAGAAGTGAGGAGGAGGAGAAATTAAAATTGCCTACAGGGCATACTTGGATGTTTGAAACCTTGATTCAGCCTTATTTTTATTTTTTTACCTGTTAGGAAACCCTTGAACGTGTACACCATGAAATGATCATGGTTGTTTCTTGTTTTCTGGTTAGCATAAAACCCTCATGTGCAGAGTTGGGCATTCAGCTTGTGAGAGTGTTCAGTACATGGACATTAACAATGTACACTCAAAGGAATTGTCCTCCTTCTCACGCCCCTCTCCCTACTTCTATCATTTGGATTGACCATGAGGAAATATCTCCCTCAACCTACGCTGACAATTATTGCTCATATAAATAGAATGAGTAGAATGTGCCTCCCCATTCAGGTCAATTGCCATGGTCAGATTTCTATGCCCGCTCTACTAATTCTAATTCTATGTTATTACTCTTCAAATGATTTGCGGGTCAAAGGTTACACACATCATGAGGGTAAAATGCGCCTTTTACTTTCAGTGAATGTACTATTTCAGCAATTCTGTAACTATTGTATTTTGTTTTGTTTTTCTCTCAAAGATCAATCTCTTCGATTCGGGGAGAGTTAGTCCCCTATCTGGTCCGCAAACAGTTCTCTAAATCCACCAACTCTCCGAAGGTCATCGATGAAACTCATCAGAACCTAAAGAAAAACGATAGCAATGTAAACTTAGGTAATGAACATTCCAAATAGAGTATGCTTGAACATTTAAGACTTTCCATAGCTAGGTTGTAACTCACGTCATGTTCATGCGCACACACGCACACACACATTCACCTGTGTGTATCTGCTGAAATATGTGTGTGTAGAGATCCAGATCTCGTCCAGGGATGAGGAGCTGCTGCATCTAACCCAGGAGAGGTCCTGTTGGAATGACCACCGTGGGGACATGAGCGATGCCTACCACGGAGGACGCCTGCGCTGCTACGTGCACATCATGGACGAGGGAATATGTTACCGCGTCAACACGCTAGCGGCCTACATCGAAGCCAATCGCCTGGTGAGTGAGTGAAAGGACACTGTGTAGAAAATGTGACGCTCTTGTTTTTTTTACAGAAACTCTAGTTTAATAGCAGGCTCTGTGACCAACATAACGCCAGAGTTGTGGGTTTGATTCCCACGGGGGAACAGTGTGAAAATATATATATATATATATATGAAAATGTACACACTCTGGATAAGAACGTCTGCTAGATGGCACGAATAAAGAAATGTTCATATATTTCAATAAGGATGATTCCTGAACATGACTGACAGTATTGCTTTATCCTCATCCATTTTCTCTCCTGTGTTCCAGGCCCCTAAGCTGTTTGACGAGCCTGCAGTCCATCCATCAGCAGTGGTCTCTGAGCGCTGTCTGGTGAGTAACTACTATGACCAACAGGGAACACACTAAGAGTAGCTAGATGGGTGGTTTTCTTAGACGTCTGGTACAATGTGGATTTTCTGACCGAGTCTGAGAGTGAGTCATTCGCAAGATTGAGAGTTTCTGGTGAGTGAGGGTGACATTAGAGTGAGTGTGCTTTGGTGAGTCACATGGTATTCTTGTTAGTTGTCTATGCGGTAAGATGCTGTAGGTGTCATAGAGGATTTATGAGTAAAGCTCAATTCAGATTGGGATCCGCGATAGTCCGGCTTCCCATTGTGATATATCCCGCTGGGGACGCACAGCCTGACCTTCGCACCTCCCCAAAATGTCCAACCAACGTGGATCCGCGTAGGTGGCTCTTAATCATTTGAATGTGGCAATGGTTGGATTAATTGCTTGAGCCGTGCTGAGAATTAGAAAACTATGAAAGTATATTCTAGAATACTGCTGTACGGCCATGTACGCCTTTAACTGTAGCCAACCATAACTTGATATATCTGAAACAGTCTGAATAGCAGAGCATGTATGAGCGCATTCAATGCAGATTAGGGGAGACGGGGCTATACGCTGCTGAATATAGCCTACCCACGTCGCAGTTAGAGCAGCCATTGCGCTGTTTCCTCCTTCCGCATGTTGTTGAAAGACCAAAGGGAGAGTAATATGAAGTTTGGGACACAAGTTATGCTTCTTCATAATCATAGATTAATTTAACGTGCACATTTTTCCCCAATAAACAAATTACTTGCCTGAACACTTTGTTTATTGTCACATGCCCAACAATTCAGTAATCAATATCAGTCACGAGGCGTTGTTTAGGCATTTTAGTTTGTTTGTCATTTGGCAATCTGAAACCAACTGGACCAAATGAAAGAAATGCAATGTAAAAAATTGTTGAATTCTGATTCGAACTATAGCGCAGAACTACAATATGTGTGAAATCGCCCTTACAGATGTAGGATCTTAATTTGATCACTGTTGCAGGAGAACTTTCCTGCAGTGCAGGAAATGTTTAACTTGCAGTGTATTTGAGGTTTAAAAAGGCTTCTGAAGTTTATCATTTCCAAGTCTGAAATTACAGATTTGATTTTCCCTTACGAAAAATGTATCAACCCCTACAAAAAAATCCTGCTGTAGCAAACTGGCTCAAATTAAGGTCCTACATTTGTAGGTTGCCTCTCCATTATCTTTATGTTCAAACTGCTTTCCCAACTGTTGTACACATTTGAGTTCTAAAATATCATCTTCTTTTCTCTCATTAACAGACATATAAAGAGTTAACATTTTTACACTGGAATTTGACTCACTAATATAGCAAAGTGTGTGAAGGGATCAGAGCGAAATGTAAATTCTGCCGTGGTCTTTTCTGCTTATTATCTTTTTACTGACAATGTTCTACCATGTATGCCTATTGTCTGTTAGATTGGTGCAGACAGCATAATAGGAGCTTCCTGTCAGATCTCAGACAAGACATCCATCAAGAGATCGACAATCGGAGTGTCCACCACTGTCAGGGAGAAGGTCAAAGTAACCAACTCCATCATCATGCATGGAGTCACCATCGAGGAGGGGTGAGTAGAGTCTACTGTATACAGATTTGGACCATTTCTACCACTGAGCCCTTAGACCCAAGGACAATCATTTTACCAGAAAGTCACAGATGATACTTTGTGGTGGAGAGAAAGCAGTGGAAGAAACAATGATATTTCCATTTGATAAAGGCTGGGCAGTCAACTCCCTTCCCCAATTAAACCTAGTATAGTGTTGAACCACATTAGGGGAACAAGTAGGTTTCAGAGGTCAGTGTAGAGGGAGAGAGAGGACCAAGGGGAACAAGTAGGTTTCAATGGTCAGTGTAGAGGGAGAGAGAGGACCAAGGGGAACAAGTAGGTTTCAGAGGTCAGTGTAGAGGGAGAGAGAGGACCAAGGGGAACAAGTAGGTTTCAGAGGTCAGTGTAGAGGGAGAGAGAGGACCAAGGGGAACAAGTAGGTTTCAATGGTCAGTGTAGAGGGGGAGAGAGGACCAAGGGGAACAAGTAGGTTTCAGAGGTCAGTGTAGAGGGAGAGAGAGGACCAAGGGGAACAAGTAGGTTTCAATGGTCAGTGTAGAGGGGGAGAGAGGACCAAGGGGAACAAGTAGGTTTCAGAGGTCAGTGTAGAGGGAGAGAGAGGACCAAGGGGAACAAGTAGGTTTCAATGGTCAGTGTAGAGGGGGAGAGAGGACCAAGGGGAACAAGTAGGTTTCAGAGGTCAGTGTAGAGGGGGAGAGAGGACCAAGGGGAACAAGTAGGTTTCAGAGGTCAGTGTAGAGGGAGAGAGAGGACCAAGGGGAGCAAGTAGGTTTCAGAGGCCAGTGTAGAGGGAGAGAGAGGACCAGGGGGGAACAAGTAGGTTTCAGAGGCCAGTGTAGAGGGAGAGAGAGGACAAGTAGGTTTCAGAGGCCACTGTAGAGGGAGAGAGAGGACCAAGGGGAACAGGGAGGGAGGGAGATGGCTGCAGCGCGAGGTGACTGACTGAGGCTTGTTTTATGTGATATGTGGGTAAAATGGAGAACTCTATGTTGACAATGTCCATTGGTGTGCAGTGAACCAGAGCGTGCTTACAATGTAATACAAAAACACATAGGTGATGAATATACATGGTTAAACGTCTGGATTCTCAGCAACAACGTATTTCACTTCATCCATATAACTCACAAGTTGTTGCACAGTGAGTTGATAGACTTGTGAACATATTTGCACCAAAATCACACTTGTTTTCTACCTTGAAAGTTTCATTTTCAACTATTTATTGTGGGTGGATTGCTGACTCTGGAAAGTACATCTACTATGAATTGGGGGGTTTTCAGTCTAGCATTGGGAGACATTTTTAATTAAAGTATTTTCACTCGTGCTGGTCGGTTGAAAGGATGTCCGGGCTGGTGATTTAAAACTGCAAGCATGACATGAATTGCAGGAGAGCGACCACTGAGAAGTAGAAAAGGAGTCTGTTATTTTAAATTCACAGATCCTCAAATCCTGGGGAAGAGCTTTAACTGGCAGAGTTAGGCTTTAGCACAGTCCCTCTTAAAGACAGGGAGGCCAGAGCCAGTGTAGGTACCCTCATGTCCCAGTTAGTGCAGAAAAAGAAAGACATGGCAATTCTTTCACAACCAACATAAAAAAATGTAAGAGGGGATTAGTAAATCCCTGGCATGTTAAAGAAGGCACTTGCATTTTTGGGCCCTTTGTTTGCATGTAGGAGGGCTTGTTTACAAAGCTAAGGATATTTGGGGGGTCGAGGAAGGCCGACGGAAGAGGTGGGTGGTTAAGGTGGGGGGGGGCTCACAGCAAGGAGGAGCATAGTGTCAGTAATTAGTGGTGTTTCAGTTGGGCTTCTTTGGTGGTCTCTCTGTTTAAAACTCCAATCCTTGTAATCTCCAATTGCCATCCACCCCCCAGCCGGGTTCCCTCCCTCCTCACCCCTCTCTCCCTCCAACCCTACCACCACCACCTGAATAGAATGCCCTCTGTGCAACAGCAGCCAATACAAACCTGCCTGTGTGAGTGGATGCAGGGCCTAGCGTGTCAGAGGCTCATGCATGTTGCTCCTCAGCCCGCCCCACAGAGCTCAATCTGTTGGTTCCCCCAGCCCTCCTGACTAACCCTAACCCAACACACTACCTCAGAGTCTTTCCAACTGCTGGTACTGAGATGTAGCATGCCTCTGCCTGCCACCCAGGGTCTGGAGTTTCACTGTGACAGTTACATATGGGAAGATGAGATTAAATCCTGAATTGAGGTTAATTGATTTCCTCTTTTTATTGATGAAACTTAAACTGCACAATCAAAGGTATGAAGAAACAATTTGGAATTTTAATAATGAGTAAATTAACAGTAAATGAAGATTGGGCTGAGAATTTGAAAGATCATTGACTTCTTACCATAGAGAATTTCTACTCCACTCAAAGGAATGAGTATACTGTCAACCTAGACCCCAAACCAACCTACTGTCTGAAATCCATTGTTTAGACTGAGCTCAGTGCTAATAATGATTACAACATGGGGGTTTATTTCGACATGGGGGTGTGCTCGGTCTCAGCTTTGATGAACTGTCTAATGTTTCATTACTGCATGTCCTCAACAACACAAACCTGACGATATCGAATTACATGTTGTTTTTTAAAAATGTTTTAACCTTTTATTTCACTATATAAGCCTGTTAAGAACAAATTCTTATTTACAATGACGGCCAAACCCGGACGACTGCCATATGGGACTGCTAATCACGGCCGAATGTGATTCAGCCTGGATTTAGTTTTTTTCCGTCTTTTTTGTATATATTTCAATCTCTTTTTTTTTCATTTTTAAATTAAACTTACCTTCCGGCAACCCGCCTCAACCAATGTGATACGGATCTGCTATTTTTAGAATCTATAGCTAGAACCTCCATCAGAAGCTAGCCATCGGATGCTAACCAGCTAAATAGCTACAAGCTATTTAATCATTGTTAGGCACTGCTAGCGGCCTTTACCTTTTAGCTCAGACACCAGAAGCTTTTAGCCTGGATAATACCCGCCAGTCTGCACAGCACGATATCAACCCTGAGCATACCAGACTGCTTTTTTCCACTACATCACCAGATTCCTGCCGTAAGCTCTGGACCATTACTTCAGATCATCGCAACTAGCGAGCTGCTACTGAGTGGCCCAGCCCTGAAGCTAACCTTGAGCCAGTGGACCCTATGATCACTCGGCTACACAGATGATGCCTCCCGGACTCTTCACTAACACGACTAGAAGCCACTACATCACCGGATTCCTGCCATAAGCTCTGGACCTTTGCATCACATCATCGCAGCTAGCTAGCTGCTACTGAGTGACTATAGTGGCTAACGCCCTTGTCCCGAAGCTAGCACAAGTTAGCCTCAAGCCAGGAGCATCTCCCGGCTAGCAAACTTAACTACTTCAGCTGCAATACCTCTTTTGCCAATTGGCCTGGACCCTTTGTCAAAACGGAGCCCCGCCGATCCATCACGACTGGTTTGCCGATGTAATTCCTTTGCCAGACGTCGGTGAAGATGCTTCTGCTAGCCCCGGCCTGCTATCTTTATGAACGCCGTGTCTCCCGCTTGCTAGCGCAGTAACGACTACCTAACGGCTTCCCTGTTTCATCTATTGCTGTTCACTGGACCCTATGATCACCTGGCTATATAGCTGATGCCTGCTGAGCTGTTTTCATTCATCACGGTACTCCATTTTGTTTATCTGTCGGCCCCAGCCTCGAACTCGGGCCCTGTGTGTAGTTAACTGAGACACTCTGCCCATTCATTGCCATTTTACCTGTTGTTGTTGTCTTAGCTAATTAGCTGTTGTTGTCCTACCCGTTGTTGTCTTAGCTAGCTCTCCCAATCAACACCTGTGATTGACATTTTTTATTTTATTTTTTATTTATTTCACCTTTATTTAACCAGGTAGGCCAGTTGAGAACAAGTTCTCATTTGCAACTGCGACCTGGCCAAGATAAAGCATAGCAGTGTGAGCAGACAACACAGAGTTACACATGGAATAAACAATTAACAAGTCAATAACACAGTAGAAAACAAAGGGGGGAGTCTATATACAATGTGTGCAAAAGGCATGAGGAGGTAGGCGAATAATTACAATTTTGCAGATTAACACTGGAGTGATAAATGATCAGATGGTCATGTACAGGTAGAGATATTGGTGTGCAAAAGAGCAAGTAAATAAATAAAAACAGTATGGGGATGAGGTAGGTGAAAAAGGGTGGGCTATATTTACCAATAGACTATGTACAGCAGCAGCGATCGGTTAGCTGCTCAGATAGCTGATGTTTGAAGTTGGTGAGGGAGATAAAAGTCTCCAACTTCAGCGATATTTGCAATTCGTTCCAGTCACAGGCAGCAGAGTACTGGAACGAAAGGCGGCCAAATGAGGTGTTGGCTTTAGGGATGATCAGTGAGATACACCTGCTGGAGCGCGTGCTACGGATGGGTGTTGCCATCGTGACCAGTGAACTGAGATAAGGCAGAGCTTTACCTAGCATGGACTTGTAGATGACCTGGAGCCAGTGGGTCTGGCGACGAATATGTAACGAGGGCCAGCCGACCAGAGCATACAGGTCGCAGTGGTGGGTGGTATAAGGTGCTTTAGTGACAAAACGGATGGCACTGTGATAAACTGCATCCAGTTTGCTGAGTAGAGTGTTGGAAGCCATTTTGTAGATGACATCGCCGAAGTCGAGGATCGGAAGGATAGTCAGTTTTACTAGGGTAAGCTTGGCGGCGTGAGTGAAGGAGGCTTTGTTGTGGAATAGAAAGCCGACTCTTGATTTGATTTTCGATTGGAGATGTTTGATATGAGTCTGGAAGGAGAGTTTGCAGTCTAGCCAGACACCTAGGTACTTATAGATGTCCACATATTCAAGGTCGGAACCATCCAGGGTGGTGATGCTAGTCGGGCATGCGGGTGCAGGCAGCGATCGGTTGAAAAGCATGCATTTGGTTTTACTAGCGTTTAAGAGCAGTTGGAGGCCACGGAAGGAGTGTTGTATGGCATTGAAGCTTGTTTGGAGGTTAGATAGCACAGTGTCCAATGACGGGCCGAAAGTATATAGAATGGTGTCGTCTGCGTAGAGGTGGATCAGGGAATCGCCCGCAGCAAGAGCAACATCATTGATATATACAGAGAAAAGAGTCGGCCCGAGAATTTAACCCTGTGGCACCCCCATAGAGACTGCCAGAGGACCGGACAGCATGCCCTCCGATTTGACACACTGAACTCTGTCTGCAAAGTAATTGGTGAACCAGGCAAGGCAGTCATCCGAAAAACCGAGGCTACTGAGTCTGCCGATAAGAATATGGTGATTGACAGAGTCGAAAGCCTTGGCAAGGTCAATGAAGACGGCTGCACAGTACTGTCTTTTATCGATGGCGGTTATGATATCGTTTAGTACCTTGAGTGTTGCTGAGGTGCACCCGTGACCGGCTCGGAAACCAGACATTAGAGAGAGGCATAAAGCAATGTGCCTTGTATACTGTTGTTTAGGGTAGTTATCATTGTTTTATTTTACTGCGGAACCTCTAGCCCCACTCAACATGCCTCAGATACCTCTTTTGTCCCACCTCCCACACATGCGGTGACCTCACCTAGCATAACTAGTGCCTCTAGAGGTGCAACCTCTCTCATCGTCACTCAATGCCTAGGTTTACCCGCACACTACCATACCCCTGTCTGTACATTATGCCCAGAAATCTGCTCCTTTTATTGTCTGTCCCCAACGCACTAGACAACCAGTTTTGATAGCCTTTAGCCGTACCCGCATCCTCCTCCTCTGTTCCTCGGGTGATGTAGAGGTTAACCCAGGCCCTGTGTGTCCCCAGGCGCTCTCATTTGTTGACTTCTGTAACCATAAAAGCCTTAGTTTCATGCATGTCAACATCAGAAGCCTCCTCCCTAAGTTTGTTTTTCTCACTGCTTTAGCACACTCCGCCAACCCTGATGTCCTTGCCGTGTCTGAATCCTGGCTTAGGAATGCCACCAAAAATTCTGAGATATCCATCCCCAACTACAACTTTTTCCGTCAAGATGGAACTGCCAAAGGGGGAGGAGTTGCAATCTACTGCAGAGAGAACCTGCAAAGTGCTGTCATACTTTCCATGTGTATGCCCAAATAGTTTGAGCTTTTAATTAAAAAAAAAAAAGTATTCTCTCCAGAATTAAGTCTCTCACTGTTGCCTTCCTGTTATAGATCCCCCCCTAACCTCCCAGCTGTGCCCTGGACACCATAGGTGAATTGATTGCCACCTATCTATATTCAGAGTTTGTTCTGCTAGGTGACCTAAACTGGGATATGCTTAACACCCCGGCCATCCTAATATCCAAATACACCTCTGCTGTTTTCAATCAGGATCTCAGCAATCACTGCCTCATTGCCTGCATCCGTTGTGGGTCCGCGGTCAAACGACCACCCCTCATCACTATCAAACGCTCCCTAAAACACTTCTGCGAACAGGCCTTTCTAATCGACCTGGCCCGGGTATCCTGGAAGGATATTGACCCCATCCGTTCAGTAGAGGATGCCTGGTTGTTCTTTAAAATGCATTTCCTCACCATCTTAAATAAGCATACCCCTTTCAAAAAATGTAGAACTAAGAACAGATATAGCCCTTGGTTCACTCCAGACCTGACTGCCCTTTGACCAGCACAAAAACATCCTGTGGCGTACTGCATTTGCATCGAATAGTCCCCGCGATATGCAACTGTTCAGGGAAGTCAGGAACCAATACACACAGTCAGTTAGGAAAGCAAAGGCTAGCTTTTTCAAACAGAGATTTGCATCCTGCAGCTCTAGTTCCAAAAGGTTCTGGGACACTGTCACCACCGATAAATCCACGATAATCGAGAATTTCAATAAGCATTTCTCCATGGCTGGCCATGCTTTCCACCTGGCTACCCCAACCCCGACCAACAGCTCCACACCCCCCGCAGCTACTTGCCCAAGCCTCCCCAGCTTCTCCTTCACCCAAATCCAGATAGCAGATGTTCTCAAAGAACTGCAAAACCTGGACCCGTACAAATCAGCTGAGCTAGACAATCTGGACCCTCTCTTTCTAAAATTATCCGCCGCCATTGTTGCAACCCTTATTACTAGTCTGTTCAACCTCTTTCGTATCGTCTGAGATTCCTAAAGAGTGGAAAGCTGCCGCAGTCATCTCCCTCTTCAAAGGGGGTGACACTCTAGACCCAAACTGTAACAGACCTATATCCATCCTGCCCTGCCTTTCCAAAGTCTTCAAAAGCCAAGTTAACAAACAGATCACTGACCATTTCAAATCACACCGTACCTTCTCCGCTGTGCAATCCGGTTTCCAAGCTGGTCACGGGTGCACCTCAGCCACGCTCAATGTACTAAACGATATCATAACTGCCATCGATAAAAGACAGTACTGTGCAGCCATATTCATCGACCTGGCAAAGGCTTTCGACTCTGTCAATCACTGTATTCTTATCGGCAGACTCAACAGCCATGGTTTCTCAAATGACTGCCTCACCAACTACTTCTCAGATAGAGTTCAGTGTGTCAAATCGGAGGGTCTGTTGTCCAGATCTCTGGCAGTCTCTATGGGGGTACCACAGGGTTCAATTCTCGGGCCGACTCTTTTCTCTGTATGTATCAATGATGTCGCTCTTGCTGCGGGTGATTCCTTGATCCACCTCTATGCAGACAAAACTATTCTGTATACATCTGGCCCTTCTTTGGACACTGTGTTAACAAACCTCCAAACAAGCTTTAATGCACAAACAACACTCCTTCCGTGGCCTCCAACTGCTCTTAAACGCTAGTAAAACTAAATGCTTTTCAAACAATCGCTGCCCGCACCCGCACGCCCGACAAGCATCGCTACTCTGGACGGTTCTGGCTTAGAATATGTGGACAACTACAAATACCTAGGTGTCTGGCTAGACTGTAAACTCTCCTTCCAGACTCATGTTAAGCATCTCCAATCCAAAATTAAATCTAGAATCGGCTTCCTATTTCGCAACAAAGCCTCCTTCACTCACACTGTCAAACATACCCTCATAAAACTGACCATACTACCGATCCTTGACTTCGCCAACACTCTCCAACACTCTACTCAGCAAACTGGATACAGTCTATCACAGTGCCATCTGTTTTGTCATCAAAGCCCCATATACCACCCACCACTGCGACCTGTATGCTCTCGTCGGCTGGCCCTTGCTACATATTTGTCGCCAGACCCACTTGCTCCAGGTCATCTTTAAGTCTTTGCTAGGTAAAGCTTCGCCTTATCTCAGCTCACTGGTCACCATAACACTACCCACTCGTAGCACACGCTCCAGCAGGTATATCTCACTGGTCATCCCCAAAGCCAACACTTCCTTTGGCCACCTCTCCTTCCAGTTCTCTGCTGCCAATGACTGGAACAAATTTCAATAATCGCTGAAGTTGGAGACTTATATCTCCCTTGCTAACTATAAGCATCAGCTATCTGAGCAGCTCACCGATCGCTGCAGCTGTACACAGCCCATCTGTAAATAACACATCCAACTACCTACCTCATCCCCATATTGTTTTTATTTACATTTTTTGCTCTTTTGCACATCATCATCTGCACATCTATCACTCCAGTGTTAATTTTCTAAATTGTCATTACTTTGCTACTATGGCCTATTTATTGCCTTACCTCCTTATGCCATTTGCACACACTGTAAATATATTTTTCTATTGTGTTATTGACTGTACTTTAGTTTATCCCACTTGTAACTCTGTGTTGTTTTTTGTCGCACTGCTTTGCTTTATCTTGGCCAAGTCACAGTTGTAATTGAGAACTTGTTCTCAACTGGCCGACCTGGTGAAATAAAATATATATAATCATTTGAACCAGGGACTGTAGTGACGCCTCTTGCACTGAGATGCAGTGCCATAGACCGCTGTGCCACTCGGGAGCCCTGACAATGGCATTGTTGTATTTTAAATGTTGGTGTATAATTTGCCCACACGAGGTAGAGGCTGGTGTTCTTCAAAATGCATGCTCAGTCTTTCCTCTAAGTTTTCTTTTAGCAGCGCTGGTAACTGTTGTGGGGGATTTGGGGCCGGGTTGTTCAGGTGTTTCTGGATCAATAGGGTCTTAGGTGGTGGGCGGTGTGGTAATGGCTGTGGTCAGCTCGTTTGTGCGGCTTAAATTGTTTCCTGCAGTTCGATACATTTTTCCATGGAGCTGAGAGGAAATTGTGCAGTGTGAACTAATTTCCTGCAATTCTATGCATTTTGCCATGGCTAATTCTATGTTCTTATGCTCAACCATTCTAACTAAACCAATGGGAAACCCAATCAGGCCCCCTGGGCATGTGCCCTGCCTGCCCCATCAGTAATCCAGCCATGACCAAAATATTAATTTAATCTAAATAATTTTCTATTTTCACACTGTCTAGCATTTTGTTTTACTTCTGAAAGATAATAATAAAAAATATATGTCAATTATCTTTTCTGCATACTTTGTCTAGTTTTAGTAATTTTAAGTTTAGACTGAGTGCATTTTTCCATGAATAAAATAACTGGTGTGGAGGCAACAATGAATGAATACAGGGGAAACACTGATGCTAATCCAGTCTCTTTAGGAAAATAAAACAAGACAGCTGAAAACTCTGAGGGATCATGTTTCCTTTTAAGGGGGGTCAGAGGCAGGAAAGGACAAGGACCTCCCTCAGCTGGGCAATTAGCTGAAGACATGAAAGAGAAGTGTTCATTGTAAATATGTTCTTCTTCCCCTCTGAAAAAAAAAACCTGGCCTGGCCCAGGCATGTCAAGTAAACATCAAACTGGGCAAATAAAGTTATACAGTTTTTATAGTGCCAAAGTGATCCCTGGAAAATGTGTGTGTGTGTGTGTGTGCGTGAGAGAGAGCCTGTGCAGTTTAAAGCAGCCACAGACAACGGGACAATGTTACTGTTCATCCAGAAAACGGCCTCCTTGAAATTGGAGTAGATGTTTAAACAGTACATAAAACCAGGATTTTGACTGTGTTATTTCAGTGTCCACTGGCCAGAAATCAACTCTGCTGCGATGTCTTCACAGATACCCACAAGCTGCACAGTGTGATAATGTACTAGTTCTTAAGGGGGACTGACAGTTGATGCTGCTCTGTGTTTGTTCTACAGGTGTAACATCCAGGGCAGTGTGATCTGCAGTAATGCTGTGATTGGCCGAGGTGCAGACATCAAATACTGCCTGGTGGGGAGTGCCCAGCGCATAGAGCCAGATGGTGAGCATACTACTGCCTCACCTCACCTTGCTATCACACACAGTCCCACTCCCCTCTACTCTAACTAGCAGCAGTAGATTCCGGTGCCCCAAAACTTCCCAGGTTTTCCAGAAATCCTGTTTGGTAGATTCCCTAAATCAGGAGAGAATAAGTAGGAAATCCAGGAAACTTTCCACTGGGATTTCTGGAAAAAAAATGGGAGTTTGAGAAAGGTACCTGAATTTTGTGTCCCTCAACGGGCAGAAATGACACATGCTACAAGTCATGTAGTATTGTATCCAGGAGGAATGTTCCAAAAGTAGAAATTGGGATTATTGGGTGTGAACTTGTGTGGGTCAATGTTTATGTGACTGGGTGAATGTGTGTGTGGCGCGCGCCTGCGTGTGCCATGTGTTTTATTCTCCTTCTTAAAGCGCATTTAAACACAACCCTATTTTTGGAATATTCTTAATCCCCTTGTCCATAGTCCTTGATCAAGCTGGGGGGTTGTGTGTGTGTTCCTGTGTGTTTGTATGTTTGTGTGTGTTTTGGGGATTGTGGGGTTGGGGGGAAGGGTGTCTGGTGGCTGTTGTATTCCGGGTGGTCCTGGCCTGGTCTCTAACCTCTCCATCAATGACACTGTCAGGGGCGCCCCTAAGATGTCCAAGGCCTGCTCAGCCTAATTGACTGAACAACAGGGTGTTGCTACACCATGGCCCCCTGCACCAAATAATGCAACATTTACCTCCCTCCCAACCGACCCCCTTCCACCCTGCCCATCCAACTTCCCAGCCCGTTATGGTTATCGGAGTGCGACTGGACCTGATTAGCCTGCCATAACCTGGAAAGCACTGGCTTATGGAACGGCTCCCAGAAATCCCAAATTACAAGCTAGATCCTTGTACTTCCCATACACTCAGCCCCCCAGCCCAGTATTCTCCCCAATCCCCCTCCCTCGCCACCAACACCACCTAACTCCTATAAGCTTAAAGCACAGCACAGCAAGAGAGCACAATTCAAAGATAGCCCCTGAAAAAAGGCTAACAGAGTGCCACAGAGCAGAGGTTAATATAACCTATCATTATAAAAGCATCACTTATAATAACTGCCATAAAGTCTCAAAATAGCCCGGAGGATGCCAACAACCGTTCTCTTTTAAGTTCTGAAGTCAAAAGCACTTTGACTCATCATATCAAAGTGCCAAGTTCCCCTTCATTTTGAATAGTTTAATCTTAATGATATAAAAAGTACTGTTCTTTTTTTCTTACGTGATATGGATAATTAAGGCCAAATTAATGTTAAACCTGAACTTTGCCTTTGCCGTAAGGTTGGATAGTGCTTAGATACAGCCTTCTCTACTATAGTGACTGTCTCAGATTGATATACTAACACTTAGTTTTGAAGTAAAAGGTATTTCTTTTCCCTTTCAATCTGGCTTCACAGGGTGGTCCTATTCATGGCTATCCATCAGACATACAGCTTTGACTTCTATCACCCCAAGCTGTTGGCCCACTGTGTATACATGCATATTACATGCATACTGTGAACAGAGGGTTCTCTTTTACAGAAATGATATCCATATGAAACAAAGACCAGTTGCTTTATATATAAATCCCCTGAAGCAGTTGCTCCTCACGGGCTCAGTTTGCTTCTGAACACCATCCGTATCAGGTGGGTTGCCTCTCTCGTCAGAGGATAAATGAGGAGTATGACTGGTAAAAGCATTATGCCTCCACTCATAAAGCAGTTAGATGGAAGTGTCTGTGGAGAGAGAGAGAGACCACCCTGTCAGGCAGCGACAGACAGACAGAAGTTTTCTGACTGCACAATCAGGTGGCGGTGGGACTCTGCAGGTGTTGCTGCTGCTTCATAAAGGAAGAAGACTGTTCTCCATGCTTCAGGGAGACAGATATGCTCTTCTCTCCTCTTCCTCCTCCTCTCCCTCACAAATACACTGCTCTCCTGGTGTTTCATGCTCTGTTTCTCTTTCCTCCTAACTCTGAATGCAAAAACAGAGCCTTTGTTCGGATTCCTTCACACTAAAATGTATTTATATGGATCATGAATCACTTTCCCCGGTTTAGTTTGCATTAGCTTTTTTGCTCTGGATGGATAGCAGGCTCTCCTCAGGTTTGTCTCAATAGGCTGTTAGGCATCGCCCTTATGTGAGGGAAAGAATCATCTGCGTTCACCTTGTTTTTCTCCTGAAATCCTGATCCATCTGTCATTGAGAGGGAAAGTGTCGAAATCCTAGAAATGTGTATGATTTGGCACATTGTGAAAATATACAATGCCTTGTAAAAGTATTCAGAACCCTTGGATTTATTCCCAACGTGGGATTAAAATGGAATAATTTTGCTTTTTGTTTTGTTCAACAATCTACACAAAATACTCTGTCAAAGTGGAAGAAAAATCCTATTATTTTCAAGAGAAATGAATTTACTAAAATGTTGTTACGAAAGTATTCAGTTCCCTGAGTCAATACATGTTAGAAACACCTTTGGCATCAATTTTGAAGCTGTGGATCTTCTTGGGTAATTCTATAAAAGCTTTACACACCTGGATTGTGCAATATTTGCCCATTTATTCTTCTAACAATTCTTCAAGCTCTGTCAAGATGTTGGGGATCATGGCTAGACAGCAAGTCTTAACAGATTTTCAAGCAGGTTTAAGTCAAAACTGTAACTTGGCCACTCAGGAACATTCACTTTCTTCTTGGTAAGCAACTTGTGTAGATTTGGCCTTGTGTTAGGTTATTGGTCTGCTGAACGGTGAATTCCTCTCCTAGTCTCTGGAGTAAAGCAAACTGAAGCAGGTTTTCCTCTAGGATGTTGCATGTGCTTAGCTCCATCCCGTTTCTTTTTATCCTGAAAAAGTATTTGCCGATGTCAAGCATACCCATACCATGATGCAGCCACCACCATGCTTGAAAAGGAGGCATTTACTCAGTGCCGTGTTGGATTTTCACCAAACAAAAAGTGTTAGGCAACCAGTGAAGTGTCTTCCTTTGCTGGTTGCATACAAGATACATATTTTTGTAAATTCTGTACATTTGTCTTCTTTTCACTCTGTCATTTAGGTCATTAGCGTTGACTCACTACAATGTTGTTGATCCATTCTCAGTTTTCTCCCATCACAGCCATTGGAAAAGATAGCTGTTCTAAAAGCTGGCCTTCTAGGCAGAGTTGCAAAGAAAAAAAAACATCTCAGACTGGCAAATAAAAAGAAAAGATTAAGATGAGCAAAAGAACACAGACACTGGACAGAGGAACTCGAAGGCCAGCATCCCAGAGTTGCCTCTTCACTGTTGGCGTTGAGACTGGTGTTTTGCGGGTACTATTTAATGAAGCTGCCAGTTGAAGACTTGTGAGGCGTCTGTTTCTCAAACTAGACACTAATGTACTTGTCCTCTTGCTCAGTTGTGCACTCTAGCCTCTCACTCCTTTTTCTATTCTGGTTAGAGCCAATTTGCGCTTTTCTGCAAAGGAAGTAGTACACAGCGTTGTATGAGATCTTCAGTTTTTTTGGCAATTTCTTGCATGGAATAGCCTTCATTTCTCAGAACAAGAATAGACTGAGAAGTTTCAAAAGAAAGTCTTTGTTTCTGGCCTTTTTGAGCCTGTAATCGAACCCACAAATGCTGATGCTCCAGATACTCAACTAGTCTAAAGAAGTCTAGTTTTATTGCTTCTTTAATCAACACATTTTTCAGCTGTGCTAACATAATTGCAAAATGGTTTTCTATTGATCAATTAGCCTTTTAAAATTATCATTTTGGATTAGCTAACACAACGTGCCATTGGAACACAGGAGTGATGGTTGCTGATAATGGGCCTCTGTGCGCCTATGTAGATATTCCATAAAAAAATCTGCCGTTTCCAGCTACAATAGTCATTTACAACATTAACAATGTCTACACTGTATTTCTGATCCATTTGATGTTATTTTAATGGACAAAAGAATCTGCTTTTCTTTTTTCTTTTTTTTAACATGTACATTTCTAAGTGACCCCTAACTTTTGAATGGTAGTGTATATAAAAAAATCTTCCGCTTTGACAGAGTATTTTGTGTAGATTGTTGACAAAAGAAATTACAATTACATCCATTTTAATCCCACTTTGTAACCCGAAATGTGAAGACATCCAAAATGTCTGAATACTTTTGCAATGCACTGCATACTTTTTGTCTGAGTTGAGCATGTTAACTGCCTTGTGACTTAATTTCTGCTTGAAAAGTACTTCAAAGACCAGAACTTGACTTCAGTTTATCGAACACTGTTGTTTTACAAACCCAATTAACCACTCGCTATAGGTCTAGGGATCTTCGGCCTGTTTAATTATACAGTCCATCTCAAATACTAGGTTCCACTGAAGAACAAAGGTTCATAATCTTCTAACTCAAATGTCTAATTGTGAGAGGTTTCTTCTCACCTGTAGCTGAAAGCACTAACGAGGTGATCGTTGGAACTGACCAGCTGATGGAGATCTAGACAAGGGGGAAGACTGACCGATGGGAACAACGCCTTATTGACCGATCCAACAGACCAGAGCAGTGAGGCAAACTAACTGACCACCAGGCAGTTCCACACATCACCCCACCATCTCCATTGTCTTTTTTTACATTGTGTCCAAATAAAAGCAATTTTATTTATCCCAAGGATCAGTTTCAGTGGTGTTCTTTGTGTGAGTCTTGTCTGTTATTTCTGGGTGATTCTATAAAGCTTTGTTAAGTGTTTGTTCGGTCCGTGTGTTGTCGTCTATACATACATTTCTTCACACGACTATACAGCCTGGTAGTCTGTGTCTATGCCGTGTGGTGCAGCAGAGGACCAGAGCAGCACATTGGGGGTTAAGTTTATTTGTACACAAAAATGGTGGGCTGGACCACCCAGTGAGATCTCATCAAGTAACACATAATCCCTCCCAGGTTCACAAACTGATAGAAATTTAGGAGTTGGTCTCTTGACTTTTTTTCTTTGCTGTCAAAGATTTATTGCATTCTTTCGCCAGCGCATTTCTTAAATTACAGGTCTGAAGTTCCTTAGTCACAAACGACGACAGATCTCCAAGAAGATGCTCCGTCTGTCGTGTGATTTACAGTGGCCTGCTTCATATTGTGTCCGTGACCAATAGTCATTTATCGTCATTGGCAGAGTAATTATGTTGTCTGTCTTTTCTCTTCTTTTGTTTTTGTGGTTAGTGATGCTAGAATAACTAAACTTTCAACTCACTTTTGCTTTTTTATTCTCTTTATACAGACAGTAGATTCAAGTCCCGATACAAAAGTTATTGTAAAAAAAATCTTCGAAGGACTCCTTTTTTGTGGCCATTTAAAGACTTGCATACACAGATAAATGGTAACATAAATTAAAGATAATGTTATTTTCATTCTTCTTCCTGCTTTAACACTTTCTGCAGCCTCTGACCTGAGAGCATCAAGTCCAATTTATGAGATCTGGCATGGGTTGTTTTTTTAAAGCCAGGTTTGTATATTTATACAGCAGCCAACTCCCAAGTCCTTGTGGCTGTGTTAGTTAGGTTAGGAGTTAACCAGCTCTATGTTCATTGTCAGTCCCCACCTCTCTGGTCCGAATGTGGCAGATGCTTGTGTTTTCCAGGGCTCGGGATCAGATGTCATCCAACAGATCATATATCAGCTCTCGTCTCTGGGTTAGTCTCCATAGGGCTATTTGTTACTCTGATCAAACATGTCCCACCACCATGGACAGACTATAAAGGATGAAATTAATTAGAGTGGTCACTCAACAGAGTTTGGGAACTTTTTCAAAGTGATGAAAAGAAATTGAATGTTTAATGTCTTCTAGATGTACCACTGCTATTTTTTTATGATTGTTGATTTCCTCTGTCCACACCTCCGTACCTCTGTGTCAGCTCAGCTGCATGGCTAGCCGTGAACGTTGGCAGGCTCTAATCCAAATAAAGATACTAATGTTAACAGGCAGGCAGTGGTGTAATGTGCCTTTGGCAGTTGCAGGAAGTAGTGTAAGTGCAGTGGTCCTTGTGAAGCCAATGGAGACGACATGTAGACAGTAATATAAATACTGTCCAGGAGCTGGTCCAAGAGTCTGTGTCCCAAATGGCACCATATTCCCCATTTTAGTAGTGCAGTAAATAAATCAAATCCGTATAGGGATTAGGGTGTCATTTGGGACTCATACCAGGCGAGAGAGCTGGTTGACATCAGTTCTTGTGGAGGAGTACCCTGCCCTGGCTTCCAGGCCAAATGGGTGCTGGTCAAACTGACCAAATGACTTCTAGGGGGGAAGGGAAGAGAAGCTCTGCTCCAAAGGAGGAGTGTGGTGGGGTGGAGTTTGGGACTTTTGGGGTGGGTGGTTTTGGGGCTGGAGGGCTGGGCATGTTGGAGGGTGAGAGACTGGCTAGGCCACCCAAGTGGCAAAAACCAGCATGTCTGTTGCTGACCTCTACACATTAACAGAACACTTCCTCAATTTGTCTTCTCTGTTCTTGAGGCACAAACTAATTTCCTCCCTTTTTTGCAGCCCTACCTTTTGAGTCACTGCTGCGTCCCCCATGCCTCCGTTCAACCCTCACGCCCACCTCAACGCACAGAAGCACACACACACAGTGTCTTTTTAAGCAGCTCAACAGAAATAACACTTGCTTATGCTACTTTAACAAAGGGTGCGTGGGGGGGGATCCATGTATAGTATAATAACCTATAGGAACGTGAGGCACACCAACTCCGATATATCTCAGTAGTAAACCACCATGGCTTTCAGCTAGCTAAACAAGCTGTACTGCAGGTAAGAGGTATGATAAATTATCTGCACCACAGTCAGCAGACCAGACAAAGCCATGTTGGGCCATGTGCACAGGTTTTGTCACCAGTTAATGTATTTAATTGAGTCTGTCAGACAGTCTGGCAACCGGCTATTTTTATTTAGTGTTGCCAGATTAAATGCATTCCCCTGTGCGATATGTTTTCTTTTATGGACGCAAAGCTCTTCTGGGTGATTTAACTGTTCCTGTCAGATGATATGTGATACATACTCTTTGCTTATGTGTACCAGTTTGTAGTTTTAAACTTGCAAAGACCAGAGCAGTGCATAATTTCATATTACGTTTCAATGGATCATGATGCAATGATGTCAGAGCCCTGACTACACATGTCAATGCATTTTATTTGTAGTCTGTTCTCCTCGCTTTCTCTCAATTCAACCCCAACCCACCTCACAATATAGGTACATAATAGGTAGATAAATAAATTATAAGTTGATGAGAGACCCATAAACAAAGTTTGATTCTGCTATCGTTGCCACCTGCCAAAGTCTGACAATACCTCTTTAAGGGAACCAAACCATTCATTACATGACAAAGGGGGAAAGAAATACATTATCATAATGAATCGTATCTCTGGCTGTGTGGCAGGTCTCTTCTTTTAAAGACATCCCTTCAATGCTTACATGTACACGTCATTCTGCTACAATGCACCTTTTGGCTTACCAATACTTAAGAAAGCCCTTCGTAAACATTCATTAAACATGCGCTCAATGAATATTGGTTTGGTTCGCTGTGTCTTTTTGTTGCTTCAAACACCAGCAGTGAAAAGATGACTTAAGAGTAAATGATAGAAGTTAACAGTACCTAAGAGTAAATAGGTCCCTCCATGGATTGTACACATATTTGTACTGTGTGCTTATTACTGTGTAAATATACTACTGTTATTACTTGTAATACTCTTGCACTGTTATCATTACGGTTTGGCACTTGTTGCTTCAAATACATGATTGTGATATGTTTTGGTTATTGATTTATTCAAACCTGAAATCCATTTAGTTAATAGTGATTAATCGATTGTAATGGGTTCTGTTTGGACAAATATTGTTTAAAAGTGGACATGTGGGTTGGAGGTGGAATTAGTGCACTCTTTATGGAATTGATCTGTTGCAAAAACGTAAAATAAATGTAACTTAAATCAGTGGTATTCAAAGTCGGGGTCGCGACCCCTAGTGGGTTTGGGGGGGAACTGCAGTGGGGTCACCAATTATTTTTTTAACAAATCAAGCGTACTGATTATTGTATGGGACTATATTCCATGTTTTTGGGAAAGTTCATTAGAAAATTCAATTTTATTGAGTAAATGTATTTTTTGGTTTCTTTTAATTTCGATAAGAGATGAAAATGCAATGAATTGAAGGATATTTGTTCATGTAAAAGTCTAAATGTACTGATTTTAAGGTGTCATTAGATTTCGGGTGGGTGGAGTGAGAAATTCTTTGGGGAAAAATCGGGTCCCCAGAAATGTTGGCAGAAAAATGTGGTCCCTGCTGAAAAAGAATACCTTATACCATGTTGAACATTGTAATTGTTCTGGTTACCAGAATGCTGTATTCACACATAATAGCAATGAGGTTATATGTAGCCTATCAGCCATATGAAGTTACAAGTAGTTGCACGGTTGTTAAGAAAATGGAAATGAATGTATCTACAAAACTAAAGTAACTTATTTTGTTGACTTTCATATGATGTACAAAAATTGCCGATATGCCAAGTTCTACCCTTATGGGTTGGTTTTCTGGACACATATTAAAGGCATGGACACCAGTAGAGTTTGCCAGCTGAGAGTACTTAGCACCTCTGAACAGAGTGCCGCTCCAGACTTAATTTGCTGGCATAATTTGCCAACCGAGTGAAAACTGGACGAAAATGTCAGCAGTCAGATGCCTACCGGCGGGTGGTCCCTTAAACACACCAGGCCGAACAAAAGGCGAAAGAATTGCAGATGAACGGCAGATCAACATTCGGTGCGGCGTGTGCAGTCCCTAAGACTAGTCCTCGACTAAAAACCTATTTCAAGGGAGAATACCCATTGAACATGCTTTTTAGTCCAGGAATATGCTTAATCTGTGTCCAGAAGACCAGCCTTTTTAGCATTTAAAACTTGAACTTCTCTGCATGTACTATTTCACAAATAACAACTAAACCCCCAAGAAACTCAATTGTATCCCACTTTCTAGGTGCTAACGTAAACTGCAAATGATTTGGCCCCGTCAGTTCATGTGAACTCTAACCTAGTAGAATGTGTGCCCGTCTCCACTGGTCCATATGAGAAAGAAATGCAAGCACGCCTAGGTTTACAATAACTAATCACGCGGTCAACTGCAGCACAGATCGTGTGATGCTTGAGTGCGAGAGTGGTTCCGTACTTTGCAATTGCACATACAGAACCGGGGCTAGGCAGGCAGGCCAGGGCCCGAGAGGGAGTGGTTTATGTTGGGGAGGCCGTGTGATGGCAGATATCTGGACAGCGCATGGTCATCTCTGGGGTTTATTTATCCAAGGCCTCTAGACCTCGGACCAGACCTCCCTCAGTTTGTTAGGCTTCAAGGGGCCCCCTACCACACAGGGCAATTCCTCACATTCCATATTAGCTCCAATTTCCAGTTGCCTTTTCCCCTCATCCAATTGAACAAATTGAGTAACTAGCTGATCTCTAGTACCACCCCTGTATGCCACCATGATATGAATATCCTTTCCCACTCATCTCTGTCCACGCTCACACAAAGTATGTAGGCTAGACCTGGAGTCTGAGGTTTGCATTGAATTAAATCAAAAATCCCCTACAGTATGTAACGTTGTGTATGTATACTGATATAGTTGCAATTATACATGTATGCTTCTCAAGTATCACACTTATTATTTTTTATTTTTTAAGTCAGTCTAAATCAAATTGGCAGTCCAATGGTCATCTTGAAGGCCTGGGTTGAAAGCTACATGTTATCCACCAACTGAAATGTTTTTTATAATTTGGCCAAATGATGCGTAGACTAAAAGAGAGTCTGTCTCAGTCATGTAGGTGTGTGCTAATCTATTTAAATGTGAAGTCATTCTCTTCACAGTTTTTGAACAATGTACAGGATGAAAGGATTATAGAGCTGGGAGGAAATACCCTTAATGGTTCCATAAAGTGGCAACTATTGCTGTTGTTACACATCCAAAGTGCAAGTAGTAAGTTTATTTAACTTATCAGCAGTTTGTTGTCCCATCTTGATGATTGTAACGTATGCCAACCATAATCATTTGTTGTCATTTAACTTTCTGTAATAAAGTGGTTATCAAGACAAGTGCATGGATTTTTTTTTCACTCCTGACTGCATTTATTTATTCAATAGAGCACAAATAATCTATACATTATATTGCTTTTGTGCAGGCCTACACCATCCTGGTGTATACATGTCATACATTCACTCTATAATAAACCATATTGCCTTCAGACTCAGGTAAACAAAGTCAGAATGAAGTACTTGACAGTAGGCTGTGACAGAGAGGAAACAAATAACTACCTGGCAATAGTAGGAGGGTCCTGCTCAAACCCCATTAGAAGTGAAATGCCCTACTCCGGGGTAAGTAGAACCTGCAGCTGTCAATGTTGAAGACCAACACCACACACACTCATCACAGCTGTTTGGTAAACTGCACAGCACAGTGGAATTAAACATGTCAGTACATCCTTAGCAATTAGGTGTAAATAGACACAACCCCTGCACACACAATACAGTACCAAACAGAGTATGTCTTGTTTAATGAAATAGTGAGATTTATATGGGCCAAAGTCAAGCAAAGGAATTGACTTTGAAGCTGTGAACCATAGAGTTAGAATGGGTTTAAACCTTTTTTTAAAGTAACATGGAATGTTTTACAGTTAACACTTAGTTTACTTTATAGAGTTGAAAACTCTCATGCCAATAAATAAGGCTAGTTTAGTACACAATTTAGACTATTCAGTCCCTTGTATTTATGTGTGAGAAACTACTCGATTAATTTCTACTTTTATTTATATCCGAATCTGGATTAAAAAATAAAGTGTCTGTTTTATCAATCGATGGCATGTGTGATTGCTTCTTATATCCGAGATAAGGCCATTGGGAGTGTGCAGAACAGAGCAGGCAGCAGTGTGCTGAGTTTATTGAAAGAGTTCCTCTCTCTGACGCCCCCTCGCTCTCCCCCCTCCCCTCGATTTGAAGGGCTGCCTGGGTGGTCTCCCCCTCTCTCCACTTTGGTGAGCTGTTGCTTAGCAGCTAATAATAGGAGATGTTTGCAAAGTAATTTGCCTCTTCCTTGGCCAATGAGAACCAGAGCACTTTTCCATCAAACCACCCTTTTCAGGATTTGCAGAGTGGCTAACTTCTCCAAATGTTACTGCTACGGGATCAGAGGCAGATTTAGAGATCTGATCGAGACGTTCCTACTTCGAAACGTTGTTTTATAAGCTATTAGGACGGATGAAGACTGAAGGATCTATACGGATTTGGGCACATAATGTTGGGATGGAGTTGCAAGACTTTGGCTCAAGGAAAGACTAGAATATATTATCCAAACTTTTACCCGGTGGATGCGCTAGTATTCTATCTTGGATTATTGTCGCTTTTGCTGAACTCGCACTGTTTCTCTCTTGCTTTGCTCTGTGCTTTGTTTTCTTGTTTGGACTATGGCCTCGGATCCCAGAGTCCCAGGGGCCGGTGTTTTTGGAGATTTACCCCCAAATTATATGCGTTCTCCGCCGCCAGTAAACTCAGATCTTCTCCGGAGACCCAGCTACTGCCACGCTGCTTTCGCATTAAAACAGATTTCTAAGGTGATGAAATGCTTTCGATGGAATATGCTTCATTTTTCATTCATCGTCTCTGTGAATGAGTGTTATGTTCTGGTACTTTTGCGGAAACTGATGTTATTACTACTCGAATGGAGGAATGTCAATTGAGGGAGTTTTATGTCAAAATGTCATACAATGTGATACACACGGTGATATTACACTCTAGTGATATTTCGGTGTTACATTGTAACATTTACTGGCACGCACTGATTTTACACTTCCAGCCCCGATCCCCCTATGAATGAGAATAACTTTATCCATTCATTTTTAGAAGCAATACAACTCAAAATAGTTATTTCTGCGTGTGTGGGATCTGTTCAACTCTGTTTGTAACAAGTTAGACGCAGGGTCCCCGTTGTGGGCTAGTTTGTTTGAAAATGCAGTGGGTCTTACAGAGGAATTCACTGATTACGTTTTATCTGACAAAGCATCACTGGACCGCATGAACGCTTGGAAATGTGTCAAAACTCCTAAGTGAAACCAAAACATCTGTCCAGTGTCTGTACTAGACCGGTGACATTGTTTGTAAAGTTTGAAAGGGTATAGTAGAAGGTCTTCAGACAGTGTTTTAATTTTAAATGATAGGAGAAGGGATTTTTGGTATAGAAACTGCTTATTGTCAAATCCTTGCATAGCCTGTAAGAAGGTATGTAGCCTATAAAGGAAAGTACGGTATAGTCTACATCACTCCTGACTCAAATATGTGCAATCTTGTAATCTTTCAACTTCCATTTAAAACTAGAAGTTGCGTTAGTGCTCAACAGCATTGGGTTTCATATTTTTTACCAGGAGGTTGTTAGGGGCAGCTGGCTGAGTGTTTAAAAAAGGAAATATAGTAAGATTGGACAAAAATGGAAGTCCTAGTCCAAGTACACAAATGTGTTCAACTCAAATTGTATTGGTCACATACACATATTTAGCAGATGTTATTGCTGGTGGAGCGAAATGCTGTTCCTAGCTCCAACAGAGTAGTAATATTTAACAGTGTAGTACTATCTAAAACGATTCACAACAAAAAAAACACATCTAAAATTAAAATAATGGAATTAAGAAATATAGAAATATTACATTGAGCAATGTCGGAGTGGCATTGACTAAAACACAGTAGAATAGAATACAGTATATACATATGAAATGAGTAAGGCAGTATGCAAACATGATAGCCTCTATTAGATGCTTATTTAATCCTAGTTGTTAATAGTGTATTATTCATGTGTAGTAGGCTACACAAGAACAGCATAGAGTACTTGATATCCCATTTGACAACTATGCTGTTTATTTTTGTTAAGTCCAAACCATGTAACCATAATTGTGATGTCATGGGTTTTGATTCCATAGCAAACCCCCATGCCTCTGGTGATGAGTGGCACCCTGACCTCGCTTGTGCCAACTGTGAGGGCCAATTCCAATCCAAAGACTGGCCATTGCTTTACTCTTTTTTATGTTGGGCCCTCAATGACCTACTTATCAATTGGGGTTCTGGCTGGTTATATTCTGATATTCACATGGTCTCTAGATCTGACATTAGCTCAGTGATGTATTTCACATAGATATGATTTGCTTACAGGACAACTGACATGAAGACTCTCAAGTAGCTGACTAATACAGTAGATACTGTAATGTTGAACATGCCCTTAAGTATGTCACGTTATCACAATGAAAGTCATACTCAAGTTAGCTATCTTATTAGCATAGCATTCTCTGCCCTTGTAGTTGAATCTTAGTAATACTAGAAAGACTACTATATTGAGTTTTTTTTATCTTACAGTTAGAAACATTGTAGTCTTCCATTAGTGATAACTTGTACTTGTCTATGCCATAGCCATACATTCCATGTAATGCAATATGTTGTTATTAATGTGTAATAACAATGTAATAACACCTTTCTCTCCCTCCATGTTCCTCTTGTCTCTTTAGGGGAAGGCTGTGGGTCAGAAGGCCCCGTTGTGGGTTCGGGCGAGGTTCCAGGCTCTTCTGTTTTCTTTGGGCTGTCACATCCAGCGACATTGTGGAAAAGTCCTTTTCATTGGACTGCTTGTGTTCGGTGCCTTGTCTGTGGGTTTGCGGGTTGCTGCCATTGAGACGGACATTGAGCAACTGTGGGTTGAAGGTGAGTCTGGCGTTTCAGTTTTGGGGTATGGTTTGGGGGGGTTGTCTGGGAAGGGGAGAAAGGGGTCGGTTTTTTTGCCCAAATGAACTTGTTGTGGACATTTTGCCATCTAAACTACTGAAGGGGGGACAGGAAACTGTATGGGTACTGTCTGACTGATTTGTCGATCAGTAGTTGAGATGGATGTTTTTTGTAGAGACGATCCTCTACAGTTGTTATTCATGATTGGGTGATATACAAAAATGTGTTTTTTTTTTCTTTGTAATCTTTTGTAAACATTGAAAGTTGTGGTACTTTGTAAGATCTGCACTTTTGAGTGTGTTTTTTGCTGATGCCAAAGTTGCTTTGCATTGGGAATGGAGAATGGGTCAAGATATTCCTACTTTATTGCACACAAGGAGCTAGCGTTGGTGTTCACTGCAAATGCAGGCCTTCTCTTTTTCTTCTCATCAGCCTTGTTTTGTTTGCCATGGTGGTTCCATGATCCATGTTTTATTTGCCGTCCTTTCTGTGTGCAGGCTGGGTTATCGGTGCATATTCGGGCAGCTTTATTTGGTTTTCACACTGCCAAATTCCTTTTAAGCCCCCCTAGGCTTTTGCCGCACTCCTGATCCCAAGAGCAGATGGGCTGTGTGAATCGTTAGCCATCTTTGAGGAGCTGACCCTCCCCCCTAGCTCCCTGTGTGGTCCTTAACTATTCTTGGATTCCATTCAGCAATAAAAGCACCCCCTTTCCTACAAAAAATATGTTAATACAACTGAAGATTTCCCACCTGTTTTGCACATTCTAAAAAGAGTCACAGCAGTTGTAGTATAAACACTCACTCAGTATCTGTGTATTTTATTCCGTACCAACACTTTGGCTGGGAAGGGGACTACTACTACTGTTGTCAATGAAATGCCTGTGGTCTGACACACTGTGTTTGAGTTTTTGTCAGATTGGTGAAGCCAAAGATTTTCAGATTTACTTGTCAGATTGTAGTTGAGTTGTCGGAGTCTGACTCACAAACAAGATGTGAAGTTATCGCAGTGTAATTTGTCATGATCACAGTATTTTGGTAATGTACTGGTGTGTATTTCATTCACATTAAATAAGCTAACCGTTTGTCTTCTGAAAGGAGGTTGTTAGATGTAGCCATATGGGTTTGTTATGCCTAATCATGGAGTCATTCTGAGTGAAATGCCCAAATGCTGAAAAGGAATGCTGTTGCTTTAAGAGGCAGTGCCCATGTTTCTAAAGTTTCTGCCTGTGTTGTTTCCCCCAATAGCCCATTGACAAAGCTGCTCAGAGTTGAATGAAAAGTAAGTGGTTTGGTAACAAGGAGAGGTTAGATCTTCTCGCACGCACACACACACACACACACTTTTACAAAAGGGAGGAAATATCTCCTAATAAAACAGAGAAGTTCATTGCTCTCTTAGAAAAGATGTGTCCAAAGAGCATTATTTTATTCATCAACAACTTACGGACTCAAACTTTAAAAATAGCAAGTGTAGAAGGCTTAATATTTTCTCAGTACAGAACGCACATCTATAGGGTCTTCTTGTCAACACATGCAGAGGTGTATTCTGACCGCATATGAGGGATGAGGGTGCTGATATGAGGCCTCCTGGGCTCACACTTGGCCAGCTGGGAGTTCCTGAGAGCATATGCCCCCCATCATATATCCTCAGGCCATATCTGTCCCCAACTCAACTCCCACCCAAATGTCACGTTTGCCACCATGCTAGTATAGATGTCCGGCTGCTTGTGAAGTCCGACCACCAGGGTCCTTACCTAAGCCTACCCTATACCCTACCTGGCCTACCCCATTCTACCCAACCCTAACCTAGCCCAGGATAATGTGCTAAAACTTGTGCCATAGGACAGTAGAAAATAGTGTTTTGGTGAGAATTTGTTTTCTGACCCTGATAATGCAAATCCCTGCTGTACACTGTCACAACAGCCTTAGCTGGGACTAGTATGTCTGTTCTGAATGTTGCTATACTATTGGTGGTATATAAACCAGTAGTTGGTGCTAGTCAGAAACATATGGGAGTAGGTTTCTTCAAACTGAGGAAAGGTGTGGTAGTTAAACATATGGTACCTGTTAAGGTGTACATATGGGGTTGTGACAGATACAAGCCTAAGCGGTTCTTTCTCTAGGTGGACAGACGACTTCCACTGGTTGGCTAATACAGACAGAGTGCTGACTAATAATGCACGCTAAATTCAGCTAAGGAACCTTTTTTTGTTAATCATATGTTGTTTTCTTTTGAACTTTTTTTTGCTACCTCAGAAGCAATGAAGAGCAAGCAACAACACAGGAAAGGGGGCTAGCAGTCATGGGTGGGACCTGGGGAGAATGTGACCTAGCGTGTATTGTCTGTCGGAAGAAAAGGGGAATAATAAAGTGCAGGGAGATGAGGGTGGGGGTGGGGGAGCATTGGGGTTGAAGGTTTTAGGGGTTCACTTCAACATTTTCCCATTCCCTAAAAACAACAGTATGGCTTCTCTCTCAGGACACATTTCTCTCACCAGTTCAAGCAGGACTTAGAAGAAAAAGTATATTGCCTGGGTAGGGAGTTGTTTTTTCTGGATGTAATATATGTTTAGCTATAGCATTATTACTATGGCAACAGTAGATTACCCAAAAGGTTTGATATTTTGTAGTGGGTAAAATATACCACCAAAAGACCAGCAAAAAGCTTTGAATAGAGCATTTAGAGTGGAAAATAAATGTTTACATGTAATGTACAAGTATGTACTGGTAGCCCACATGAACTAAACCCATCCTTCTTGACACAGTTTTGATGATCTTGACAGACATGTACACACAGACAAGCTGTGCAAATATTACAAAGTGACTTGGGATTTGTGTTTTAAAAAGAGACTGTAGAAGTGGGGAAAATAACATATACAGAGAGCATGAATGACCTACTCCAAATGGCGAACAGTAGGTACCTTCTAGAGCCCTAGCAGCATGAGGGGAACAGTAGGTACCTTCTAGAGCCCTAGCAGCACGAGGGGAACAGTAGGTACCTTCTAGAGCCCTAGCAGCACGAGGGGAACAGTAGGTACCTTCTAGAGCCCTAGCAGCACGAGGGGAACAGTGGGTACCTTCTAGAGCCCTAGCAGCACAAGGGAAACATGTGGACGTTTCAGTGTTTGGAACAGTTATCTAAACAAAAATGCAAGGTAAATGCTATAATTAATCAGAAAATACACAGTCTTCCAGTTCAGGGTCTGCTACAAGAGAATGAAAGGTCTGAGGCATTATTGTAGGTGAATGGCAAGCCACAGTGCCCCAGCTAGATAAATAAACTCCAACTGCTGAGCCTCAGACCTCACCAGTAGAAAGAACAAACAAGGCCAGAGTCAACCTGGGTCAGTTGAAAATGTTTATTTCAACCCCCCCAACCCCCTCCCTCCCTTCCTTCATTCCCCCCACACCTCCCACTACTCTGCAATCCTCCAGCCTCAGTCCTCTCCTCAAGGGGCAGACACAAGAGCTGAATGCAAAACCTCACCAGCTCCCTCAGTTATTGAAGTCGCCATTAACCGTCCACTGTGGACAGAATTATAATATACAGTGCTAAGTTATATCCTTTTTGGAGATATACAGTATTAAAGCAGTGACTCATAGCCACTCTATCTTTTCAAGTTATGTTAGTGTTTATGGGACTTGGCTTTTTTACATGTATAGTTACATTTCAGCACTATATGTAACTGTAGACCTGTTTAGCATCCTGTATTTTATGTTGCCAGTCCTTGCACCAGTCCTTGCAGACACTGGTGTGCATTTTTGGGAGTGCTGAAGGCCTATCCCTGTTACAGACCTGCAAGCCCAGTCTCACACATCTCCTGTATAAATCTCTATTTCATTCACTTGGACAGTTTCTTAAATCCTGCCAAAAGAGATTGTTCTCCTTGGTCAACTTTAAATAAAGTGACACCAGTCACCTTTTTGGGTAGAGTTTGCCTATTTTCCTCTCCGCTTGCACCCCCCCTGGAAAAAGAAGAATGGAGAAAAACATTTTCTTTGTACTTGCTGTTGGGGGGGGGGATGGTCCTTGGGCTCAATAAATGTATTTCTAGGCTGAATGAGACCAGCAATTTGGGACATTTTTGCCTTTCACCGTGGGATGAATGTATGTTTCAACCACACATTAAGCTGCATTAGCAGCCAGTGGAGTGCCTAATGTGACTATTTTTCGCCGCAGCCAACACTAGGGATGATTAGCATAATTAGTACAGGCAAGCCTATACATATGGAAATAGAAGGTGCCTAAATGCCAACACCAGTGGAAATTTATGTCAATGCTGACAGAAGTATCAAGATCTGAATAGATTGTAACTGAAACTGATTATTTTTGTCTTTCGCTTTCAATGGTATTTTTTCAGTTCTTCCTCTCAAATTGAACTTCATTTCTCATCCTCTCACTTTTTGGGGTGAAGGAATACCTCCGTGTCCTCTCCTTTTACCACCTTGTCCAATTCAGACCCCCCCCCATACACACACACACACAGACCGACACACACTGTATTTCTCGTTAAGGTAGAAAGCCAAGCCCCCCACGCCTGCATTGTTTTATTTGCTGGGAAAAAGTCTTGGTCCATTTGCTTTTGTTGTGAAAGTTCCCTCTTTATTTTTTCCTGCTTGTTGGGAAACATCTGAAAGAAATTCAGGAGGGGAGTGACAAAAGCCTGCATTCAATCTCTGCTGCTCTGCCTGCTTTCTCTCAGAATTAGGAGCCTCTCTATCTGCTAAGTAACACATTGAACTGGGATGGGGAGGTGCTGCTGATTCTGTAAAAGGATGGCCTACAGAAAATGGCAGTAGAACTAAAGCTTAATTTCAGCAGAGACTTGTTTCGCTCTCGACCAGCCAGGGCCAAATCTATCCCTCTGGTTTTATACTGCATGCTTTTTTAAATGGATAACAAAGAGGGGGGAATGGGCAAGATGACAGAGTGACAGGTCCTAAACAGAACCATTCCAGCAAAGTCTATTTTCTATGTGAATGTATTTAAGTGAGGGAGTGAGTGAGTGGCGAGGCTGTGTGCGCATTTGAGTTTGTATATCTGTGATTTTGTATCCTAGAAGGTCTAATCTGTGCTACAGTACAACACCGTATATTCTTTGTTTTATTCCTTTGGCGGCTGAAGCAGGTAAAGCATGTCTCTTCCTTGTGGGACTTCCTCCAAAGCAGCATGGGTCCTTTCAGTGGCCTCCTAATCCAGCTAATCTGGCCCACAACACTTTGAAGGTGGTCTCCGCTAATGGAGACTGGAATTGGACCTAGAGCTTGCATGCGAATGGTGCTGCTGCTGGCTCAGTCCTAATTGTTAACTGGGTTAATAATTGGGTTTTTGTGATGGCGCCTAAAAGTCTCTGAGCAAAGCTGGAGAAGTAGCTCGGCTTCTTGTGTGGGACTTCTTCCTCATTTGATTGGATACATTGTGTTGCCTTTGACCAACACTTTTTGAGTTTGATCTCAACTGTTTACAATCACTAAACCTGTGCAGATGTATAGGCAGACAACATAACAGACAGGCATGGAGAGGGTATACATTGATACAGTACAGTATGGTACGGGTGTCTCCTGTGAGGTCTGTGGGGCTGGTCTTTTCCTGGGTGGTGGTGGGCTGGACATGAGGGAGATTGGAGCTGACAGGGTCCATCAGTGGTCTGACACCAAGGAGCAGGGGTCTTTATCTCCTTGGTTAATTACATGCCACTTTCCATACTGCCCACTGATAGGGGAGCTAACATACATACACAGACACAGACACACACACGCACCTGGCCCTGGGTCCGGACACTGGGTGGGAGGCCTTCTCCCTGAAACCTGCTACCATTGTCTGTCTGCCTCTGGCCAGCCCCAACCCCCAGCCTTCTTCTGAGAAGAAGTGAGAACCCCATCTGGATGGAGATTAGCTTCAGCTTTAGCATAGGAATGGCTATGGTAGGCAGTCCTCGCTCCACTATGACTGTGATATAAACACGTTTGACTGATGGATAGTATCCCTGCATATGCTTGCAAGATGAGATGGACCATAACTGGGGATTAATTGGTCTGTAAAGGGGGTGTCACCTCCGGGGGTTGAAGTGAAAAATGGAACAGAGGGAGAACAAATGGAGGTGCTTTTCTTGGAGTGGCTTTGTGAAGAAGTATGAGCTCCCTGATCTCTTCAACCATGTTATGTTGATATGATTTACTGTTATCTCATTTCCCCATCCAATATGGGATTGCTGAAGGACACTGAGAGCTACATGTCTTAGGTCTTGACAACTGTCTCTTAATTAAAAGTTATTTTGGCTTAATGCTAACCCTTCACATCGGTTTCTGCAGGTTTCCAAAGGACACCAAATCCAGACACTTCTCTATAAATTTCCTGACTGCTTTGTGAAAAGTATTTGGGCGCCTGTCTCTTTAACGGCTCCTGGTTGCAGGCTAAGTGGATCAGAACAGAGAGTGAAGCAGAGCAGAGAGTGGAGCAGAGCAGAGAGTGGAGCAGAGAGTGGAGCAGAGAGTGGAGCAGAGTGGAGCAGAGTGGAGCAGAGCAGAGAGTGGAGTGGAGCAGAGCAGAGTGGAGCAGAGCAGAGTGGAGTGGATCAGAGAGTGGAGCAGAGCAGTGGAGCAGTGGAGCAGTGGAGCAGAGTGGAGCAGAGAGTGCAGAGAGTGGGGCAGAGAGTGGAGCAGAGCAGAGAGTGGAGCAGAGAGCAGGGGAACAAAGCAGAGGGTGGAGCAGAGCAGAGAGTGGAGCAGAGCAGAGAGTGGTGCAGAGAGTGGAGCAGAGCAGAGAGTGGACCAGAGAGTGGATCAGAGCAGAGAGTGGAGCAGAGCAGAGAGATCAGAGCAGGGGCAGAGCAGAGAGTGGGGCAGAGCAGAGAGTGGAGCAGAAAGTGGAGCAGAGTGGAGCAGAGTGGATCAGAGCAGAGTGGAGTGGAGCAGAGAGTGGGGCAGAGAGTGGAGCAGAGCAGAGAGTGGAGCAGAGTGGAGCAGAGCAGCAGAGCAAAGCGCAGAGCAGAGTGGAACAAAGCAGAGGGTGGAGCAGAGAGTGGAGCAGAGTGGAGCAGAGCAGAGAGTGGAGCAGAGCAGAGAGTGGAGCAGAGAGTGGAGCAGAGCAGAGAGTGGAACAGAGCAGAGCAGAGAGTGGAGCAGAGCAGAGAGTGGTGCAGAGCAGAGAGTGGAGCAGAGAGTGGAGCAGAGCAGAGAGTGTACCAGAGAGTGGAGCAGAGCAGAGCGTGGATCAGAGAGTGGGCAGAGCAGAGCAGAGAGTGGAGCAGAGAGTGGGGCAGAGCAGAGAGTGGAGCAGAAAGTGGAGCAGAGCAGAAGAGTGGAGCAGAGTGGATCAGAGCAGAGAGTGGATCAGAGCAGCAGAGTGGATCAGAGCAGAGAGTGGAGCAGAGAGTGGAGCGGAGAGTGGAGCAGAGCAGAGAGTGGAGCAGAGTGGAGCAGAGCAGAGAGCGGAGCAGAGCAGAGAGTGGAACAGAGCAGAGAGTGGAGCAGAGCAGAGCAGAGAGTGGCAGAGCAGAGTGGAGCAGAGCAGAGAGTGGAGCAGAGCAGAGAGTGGAGCAGAGAGTGGAGCAGAGCAGAGAGTGGAGCAGAGTGGAGCAGAGCAGCAGAGTGGAGCAGAGCAGAGAGTGGAGCAGAGAGTGGAGCAGAGCAGAGAGTGGAGCAGAGCAGAGTGGAGCGGAGCAGAGCAGAGAGAGTGGAACAGAGCAGAGTGGAGCAGAGAGTGGAGCAGAGCAGAGCAGAGAGTGGAGCAGAGCAGAGTGGAGCAGAGCAGAGAGTGGAGCAGAGAGTGGAGCAGAGCTAGTGAAGCCTCCATCTGGTGAGTGGTTGAGCTTTCTCTCATAGAGCAGAGCAGTGGCTGAGTGTTGGGCCGGGGCCCCAACCGGGGTTCTAGCTGGGTGGTCCAGATGGGCGGAACGAGACACAAATAGCTATAATTTACTTCAGGATCCCTGTAATTACAGGCCCAAAGCTTGAAAGTCAGTTCCTGTAGATGCCCCAATGTATTAAATATGAGCACAATGTCTCAAGTCAAACAAGTGTCTGCTCTTAAGTCTGGTTTGATTTTAATCAGAGTTCGAAAACAAGTTAACACGTACTAGTGTGAATGTAACCTGAGTGTTTCAGGTTGTTGTTCATTGGATAGGAAAGTTTGTTCATGAGTGGCACCAAGGCTGACTTCAAAAGTGATGGCTTCACGAACATAAAGCACTTTGCTTTTGATTATTTGGTGCATGGGCACATTCTGCATGATCACAAATTACATTAGCTTACCTTCTTTTATGAATTCACAAGTAGGCTATGAAGGCTAGAAGAAAGCAGTGAAAGATTGTGATGTGTTTCCAAGCCAGTTATAACTTGATCTTACACTTCGAGACCTGTTTTTCTCCTCCCTCAATTAGAGGAGCTGGCTCAGGATTTGGGGAGGTGGTGCGAGGAAGACAGACAGAGGACGAGAGAGAGGGAGAGATGCGGAGAGGCGAGGTGGCCACAGCGAGAGCCAGCCTCTGCGGGATTGTCATGTAGTGGAACACATGTAGGGGCAGACGAGCCCACTCTGATCCAGAGCGGTGTGTTTCATGTGCCCTTGGCATGGCCACAGATACCCTGCTCACTCTTTTCAGGGCAGCCTCTGGTAATTAGGGGGCTGGACTCCAGAGTTTCCTCTCCGGCCTTTGATGCTTTCAGCCCGGCTCTGCATACCACATCAACAGAATTTCTGCCTCGTTGTTCTCCCTCATCCAACCCTGGCACCACCTTTTGTTCTTTCTCTCTCCTAGTTTCTCGCTCTCCTTCTCTGATGGGTTAGTTCTGGTATGGTGGAAGTTTGCTGTAAAGAATGGATAGCATATCGTGCCTTGGTTTTTTACTGAAACCGTCTGTCTAAGCTAGAGGCTGTGTTTTTGGCTGTTTCAGTTTCTTACACATTCAAGCCCCAGGTGAAACAGACTGTGAAACTGGGGATGGTGATGCTGCCATTCTGTGTCGTGCCGTGTTGTTAGTGATGGGGTTTGGGCACAGTGAGGAGGATTTCCCTAACAGGACACATCTGCTTCACAGAGGGAGCCAATGAGAAGCTTTGACTCATTTCTCTTGGCTAGATGTTTTGTGTCTGAAGTTCCTTCAAAACCAACATTGGCAAGGGTGTTGGCCAATCTGTGTTCATGTGTGTGTACTGCGTTCACTGCACTCACGCGACACTCATTTCAATGCAGGGAGCCAACTCTGAACTTGTTTGTGTGTGTCTGCAATGCTTGTTGCACTAGTCTGATAATAATATGAGCTGTGCATACTCATAATCAGACGATTTCTCCCCGTCTCTCCATCTCTCCACCCCTCTCTCTCTCTCCATCTCTCCACCCCTCTCTCTCTGCTGTGGTCTCTGTATCACTTGGGCCCATGCCAATGTCTCTGGTTTGAACTACACAGCTATTTAGAATCTAAGTCTTGGAGAGCTGGGAGGAGGGGTTGGCAGAAAGTTGGAAATTTGAAACTCAGCCTAATTAATGACTTTTTTTCCCCCACCACCCTGGTTGCTATTAAATTAAACTGTGAATCTTAAAACTGTGAGTCTTCAAAAGGGTATATTTCTAGAACTGTACAATCTGTAGACCTTTCTGTTCTTCACTCTCTCTGTTGGTTGATGTTTCAACTTGCGTCATGCTTCCTCTGCAGTGGTAATGAGGCTGGGCTGTCTTGCCACATCGCAGCGCAATGAACATAAATAACCCGATAGCTCTTATATACGTGAGAGATGAGATGAATCTTTAACCCAATCCCCCCTCTCCATCTCTCTTCTTCTCTCTTCTAGCCGGTAG